>NC_079388.1:666139-966139 GCF_029220125.1 Pseudoliparis swirei
TAGGGACGCCACTGGTGGAAACCATGTTTGAGGCTACTGTGTGCTTCACCAATTCTCACCATTTTCTGAAAATGTTGAAATGATAGAAACTCAGTGATCTCTATGTCTTTGCTGAGTTAAGAGGGTGACTGAATAGGGGCTTTAACACACCTAGCATTAGTGTATATTATATGTCTACTATAAATGTCTAAGGAGTTTTAATTCAATTTCAAATTCATAAATCCTTCTAGTTGGTTTAGAACCCCTGCTTGTTACTTGGTTCACATCCACAACACACACCGTACACCCCGGCACGTTCGCTCCGCTCGGCAACAGCCAAACAGCCCATTGAAATAAAGTCAGTGAGGTTAGCACGAGGCTTTCAGCCTTGTTGCTAGGCAAACTGAATAAGAAAGGTCAAAGCAAATAAGTAAAGGTTACATTAGACAACTTCAGAACATGGATATTAAACCCCCAAAACATATGTGATCATTTCTGATTAAAAGATGTCACTCATCAAAAGGTTAATCATGAGAACCTTGAGACTCAACCAAACTGTGGTCATATGACTAGTGTGTGTCCAGTTTGTTTTTCAGGTTCGAACCCAGGATGGAGTCAAGTCACAACATTTCCCAGCAGAAGCCATTCTCCATCATTCTTCTTCACTCTTTAGGATTGACAACACACTAAAAAAACCGATTCAAGCCCTTCTTAGAGGTGACACATTTAAATATTGTTTGAACATTTAAATAAATCAATTACAAAACGAAGATATTTATATTGAATGGGTGTAACACAAAATGTATGAATACTTTCATTTATTAGATTTATTTAGGTTACTCTCACAAAAACGATTCAAGCCCTTCTTCGAGGTGACACATTTAAATATTGTTTGATACATTTAAATAAATCAATTACAAAAATAGATATTTATATTTAATGGGTGTAACACAAAATGTATGAATACTTTCATTTATTAGATTTATTTAGGTTAGATGGTGTGCATATCAACTCAAAATAAATGTGTTTCATTGAGGACTACCCTTTGCGCATGCGCCAGCTGAAAATCAGTTGTTTACATGAGGTGAAGACATTTTCATGGCTGTACGGTGGTGTAGTGGCTAGCACTGTCGCCTCAAAGCCAGAGGTCCGTGGGTTTAATTCCCAGTCGGGGCGTTCCTTCTGTGTGGATTTTGCATATTTTGTTAGTTAGTTAGTTTATATTTTGAGTTGGACAAACACAAATTAATTTAATTTAATGAATATCGTTATTTTATTTGAGATGTATTTGATACAAATGAGTTGGACTAACTTAATTACATTTTATTGCACTGATGTGCTAAATTTGAGTTGGAGTTGCATATAATTATTGGATGGAAAACCTGCCAACAATTTAATTGAGTTCATCCAATGAGTCATTTCTTTGAGTGCAGCCCCTAACCACTACATATCACTTTTGGGGAAAAGGCTGTGTGTGTAACAGATATGCTGGAGTTCATACCTTCAGCCACACACACACACACTTTCCCATGTGTGTGACATACCTGGCAGGGTTCTCCTTTGTGTTTACAAAGCATTTCAAGTGTTTCACTTGAATGAACTGTGTGTGGATGGGGTGAGAGGTTGTGAAGCAAAGCAAATACAATGCAAAGGGACTGAGAGGAGGAATGGCCGTCCTGAAACCAGACTCCATCACTTGGCCTGTAATGCCTATATTTGGATTTCTCCTGGGGATGACAGAGAACAGAGCGACGGGGGGGGCTATGTCAGTTATTCCATGCTCTATGCCCCAGCTGGTTATTAATAAACATCTTTTGGCTGACATTGTCCGGTGGATTAGAATAAGAGACGAGCTGGAAACACAAATAGGCCGAGATGATCGCAGAGAGAAAGGAGCAGAATCATTCAGGAGGTTGTTCCTGTGTTTGAAGGAAGTGTCTGAACTCGATGACTTTCTGAGAAACAGCGTGTGAAGAGAAGCTGGATACCTGCTTCCTCTGTGTGTTTGTGTTGGACGGTGACCTTTCCTATCATGGAATCTTTCCAGGGTGGTCTCATGTACTGTATATGGTGGCAGCATTAAGGACAGGAGGCTATGTATAGCTGGAGGAGTAATTAGCGTTCATTGTTAGAATGTGTGAAACAGTTCTCCTTCACAGTAATAACTCCGGACAGCAGACGACATCAGAGCATTAAGATGTCGTCAAAGTGCACTTTGCATTGCTTTTCAGACTGTAACTCATTTTAATTCAAGAGACACACATATTGAGAAAAAGACCAAAGAAAAAAAAATCAGAAGTGAAGAAAGAAATGCTTAGTAATAAAGATTTGTGTATTTAATTAGTTCTGAAATGTCTTATTGTTTTAACCCTTGTGTTGCCTTCGGGTCATTTTGACCCGATTCAATATTTAACCCTCCTGTCGCCTTCGGGTCAATTTGACCCGATTCAATGTTTAATGTCGGTGTTCTTCGAGTCAACAAACAAACATAAAGTACCTCACACTTAAACTTGGAAAACAATATTAATTCTAATAATTTTCTGGAGATTTTAATAGCTGGGGTCATATTGACCTCAAGGGTAAAATATGTTAGTAAATATAAAGGTAACAGGAGGGTTAAACATTGAATCGGATCATATTGACCCGAAGGCGACAGGAGGGTGAAACATTGAATCGGGTCAAATTGACCCGAAGGCAACACAAGGGTTAAAAATAAAGGGTCGTAGCTTCCATTTATTGGCTTACATTAATCATCTAGTACTTTGTCCTCTCTCTTGGCTCTCTTCATTTTCTCCTCTCCCCATGATCTTCCCTTCCCTGCTTGGCTTCTCTCGTCATGTCTTGTCTTGTTTTATACTTGAGAGACTCTCTCCTCATCGCTCTTCGAACTAAAAACCATGGACCGATCAACTGATCATCTGATCAACTGGTCTCTCAATTGACACCGTCTTCTCGACGGAAGCTTGGGTTTGGGGAACCTGCCCGTCCTGCGGGGCGTTGCAGCTGGTTACGATGGACGTGTCGTGTGCCTAGCAGCCTTTCCGTGGAGGACGTGATGACATCTACCTATTCGAACTATGATTACAGGATTTCTGCTGTTTGGATTTGGCGTTGCCCTGGTTTATCGGAAAATTAAGGAAGCGGTGACAGCCGTTAAAAGCCCCTAAGGCTGCCCGACGAAATTGGATCGATTTGAAAAATGGGAGGAAAGTGGTGGAATAGCAGGTGCGCAAATTGGATGTAGCTGCTGGCAGACCAAACAATCCCAATCTTATCTGCTTTGCTCCCTCAACCAGAACGGTGCCTTGGCCAAGGCCGTTCTGGAACAACAACTCCTGAAGATCGCTGAAGTGAGAACCTCTCTCATTCCTTCCCCCTATCCACAGACACCTGTGGTTGTTTTCTCCCAGGACCTTTCAAGGCTATCTCCATGGCAACGACCATCTTGCGGACTGAGAACTCTGTCTGTTGTGGCCTGGGGGAGGACGACATACCAGAACACAACTTTCAATAATACTGATTGCATTCACTACCCCCCTTCCCCCCATCCCACGCCTTCGCCTGCTTTTCACCCCCAGTGGGACCGGACGGGGCTGTGCTGGCGCTGCTATGTTGGCGCCGGACCGGCTGGCTGCTTGTTGCTGGTTACCTTCTGCCCCAATGGATGGGCTTAGATCACCCAGTTGTTGGATTACCTCCTCCCCTTCCTACTGCAAGTCATGTCTAAAATGTATGTGCTTATGTGCTAAGGTGTTTTTCCTGCTCCCCTCTCGGGGCATAGTCGGGGTTGGTGTTTTTTCTCGCCTTCTTCCCTCATGTTATGCTGTAATCTTTCATCCACCCTTTCTTGTAATTTCGATGCTTTTGTACCTGTACTCTGGCAAACGACAAATAAATATATCAATCAATCAATCAATCAATCAATCAATATAATAAGTAAAAGAAGTGAGTTGGCTGCAGGGCCCCGTCCTCATAGTAAGACGGGTCTGTCGAGGCTTCTGATGGTTTACAGTTTTCTCGATTGATTACACACAAAAACTGGAACTTATAACACAATGACCACAACCTGTAACTCATGTGCCAACTCCCTAAACCAATTCTGCTAAACTATAAGCACAAGTATCTGCTTTAGACACATATTTCAATTGTTAGCCACACTTTATTCAAAATACAACACACAAGTATCTGCTTTAAACACAGATTTCAATTGTTCGCCACACTTTCTTCAAAACACTAAACACCATCCTCTCTACTTTGCACACTTCATCAATGCCAAAACCTCCTTGTGTTTAGACAGAACACACTGCTGTTCAATTGGCAAAACTTCCATTTCCATGGCTGTTGTGCAATTTGGAATCAAGGCTTTAGCAATATAAGGGCCACAGGTGACCTCCTGATTTGAAGAAGAATGGATGAAAACATGGAAGGTAGAGGAGACTAGAGAGGCAGAGGAGTAAGAGGACAAGGATGAGGATGAGGAGGAGGAGGAGGAAGAGGAGGAGGAAGAGTTGGAAGAGGAGGAGGATGTTGATGAGGTCCTGT
Organism: Pseudoliparis swirei; assembly: GCF_029220125.1. Classification (NCBI taxonomy): domain Eukaryota; kingdom Metazoa; phylum Chordata; class Actinopteri; order Perciformes; family Liparidae; genus Pseudoliparis; species Pseudoliparis swirei. Next base: position 670,661 of record NC_079388.1, read on the forward strand.
GGCCAAACAGGAACCGACGACAGGACGAAGACACATTTTTTTCGTCCTTTTTTATTTACACTTTTCTTTCTTTTTTTGTTGACTGTAGTGGTCTATTTTCTATTGTTTATTCTGTGAAACAATTATAAAAAAGAAAGAAACATTGTTGTTGTATATTTGTGTGTTGTTTTATATTTTGAGTTAAAACACTATACATTTAAAATATTTTACAACAGGAGAAAGCGTACAGTACCACTGGACATGAAAAGGCATAATGCTCCTGATAAGGCCTTCATACTGGTGTTTTCCCATTTCATCGTAGTGTTTTCCATTGAGCACATCAGTGTTCAATCGATGCTTAGAATGTCTACTCATATATTGGGCTGTGTTTGTCATTTGAAAACAAAATACCCTTTTGAGGTGACATAACACTCTTTTGAAAGCAAAGTTGCATTTTGTGGGAGATATAAAGGGTTTTGCATTTTGTGTGAGTGGTTTTGGGATTTGTGTTTAGAGTTTTGAGAAACGAGGCATGCTTTCAAAAAATGTGTTTAAGCAATCGAGAAAAACTGTAAGTAATGAAGCGTTTACGATACACAGACCTGGGGTCAGTCTAGGTGTAAGTGTAGGTGTGTGTGCGTGGGTGTGTGTAGGTGTGTGTTTGTCTCTGTGTGTGTGTCTGTATGTGTGTAGGTGTGTGTGTGTGCATATATGCACCTATAGGTATATGTGTCTGTGTAGGTGTATGTGTGTGTATGTGTGTGTTACTGTGTGCATAGGTGTGTCTGTATGTGTGTGTGTGTGTGTGTGTGTGTGTGCAGGTGTGTGTGTGCATATATGCACCTATAGGTGTATGTGTCTGTGTAGGTGTATGTGTGTGTCTGTGTTTGTGTCTGTGTGCATAGGTGTGTGTCTACTTGTGTGTGTGTGTGTGTGTGTCTGTCTGTGTGTGTGTCTTTGTGTGTGTGTGCATAGGTGTGTGTGTGTGTGTGTGTGTGTGTGTGTGTGTCTGTGTGTGTGTGTGTGTCTGTGTGTCTGTGTGTGTGTGTGTCTGTGTGTGTGTGTGTGTCTGTGTGTGTGTGTCTGTGTGTGTGTATTGTCGTGAGACTTCTCTCTGCACCGTGATAACAAATAAAAGCAAAACTTTAAAACATACAAAAGCAGCAGTAACGTTGTGCTTATGAATATCTTCATAGTTTAGAGGAGGGCCCTTTGTGACCCGGTTCTAGAGCCTTCAGGGTAACGTGGAGTCCGTGTCCGGTAGAGACATGGTGGTGAGATGGAGGACTCCCGATGTCAATATGAATGGCTTTTTATAAACACTTCTTTTAACATTAAGATTCTGTTTCAGGTGAAAATACACAGATTAAAATAAAATTATGAATATTGTATTTCATTGCTGCCAATTAATCCTGATAAATGTTCCTTTACAGTTTTTTTCGTTTGCTAAACGACAGCGGGCACAACTGGAGTCACATGTGCAAAACTCTAACTACATTCTCCACAGCAGCAGTTCATGTGGACCAAACTCTAGTTTGTTTTTCATTGCTTGAACACAGTTTTCAAAACTCTAACACTTATCCCATGACTTTAACCACAACCTGCACAACACTGAGGATCTACAGCACTTTGTTCAAATGCTAACACACTGCTGTCAAAACTGTGAACCACACATTCAAAACGGAATAGAGTTCAGCCTTGTGCCTTTCAAACACTGCTGATTGCAATTTCAGCTGAAAGGCTAAGTAGGTGTCTTGTTTTAGACTTGTTAGTGAACACACACACACATATATATATCTATAGATATATATTACAGTATATATAGGTAGAGCTCAGAAAGACTCATTTTGGAAATGGAACAAGGAAGACGGGTTTGTGGAGGGAGAAGGGTGGCAGGGAGAGGGCGGATGCGTGGAGGAAGACAAAGAGCTGTTATTCCAGATGAAATAAGGGCTCCACTTATAGAGCATGTCGTGAACCATGGTCTCTCATTGAGAGAGGCAGGTTGAGGGTGCAACAAAAGTGTTTGGTCACCACCCACATGACCAAATGTCTCTTTTGGAAGCCATGCGTGCCGGATGTGAGGACACGAGTCCAGAGGCCTGCCAGGTGGATCAGGCCCTCCAGAAGGTTCTTCCCCAGGTGGCAAGAGAGAACATTAGATGTGATGTTGATGACAACATGTGGCCTGATGCTAGAGAGAGGCAGGATTAGCCCCTCAATTATTTGTTCGAATTACAGTATGTACTTTTAGTTTCTACCTTTTTTTTCTCATTACAGTAATTCCGTAAATTACTGCAGACTATTGAAGCAAACTGCTAATTTTCATTTACCTTAAAGAATTGTTATGTTCTAAAAAATTTCATAAATCATGTGAAAGAATGTCACTCTTTTCTTTGAAGAAAATATTACTTTGTTTGAAGTCACTGAAATTGTTCAAACTGTAAAGATGAAAAGTTAGTATTTTCTGTATTTGTGTTTGATGCTCGTGTTTTCACTCTCAGTGTGTTCTGAGTGACAGTGTGTGTTACCTCAGTGAGGGCTGTGCAGAGTGTTTGGCTGCACTGAGCGTGTTTTGAGCCATGTTGTGTTGCTTGGAATGAGTTTTGCAGGTGATGTGAACTGTTTAGCTCAGGTGACTGTTGGTAGTGCAGACTGTGGTTAGAGTTTTGCACATGTGACTCCAGTTTTGCCCACTGTCGTTTAGCAATCGAAAAAAACTGTAAATGGATTTGAAATGCCACCAAAAATGTGTTTGTGTGTAGTTACATTTATACTTTCATCACACGCAGGCAACTGCAGCCAATCAGATGTCTCCATATCCACCCAACCACATGCGCCCCAGGAGGGTTGAGTTATGACATGGTCAGAGCCTGGCAACCCGTGGAGAGGAGTCTCCTGGAAACGGCTCAGACAGCTGGATTCAGCCCAATGGTCCAAACATCTGGCTGACTGATGTGCCCGTCTCAGAACATGAGGTCGTCGTCTCCCATTGGTCTGTGGACTGCCTCGACGTGACCATATGAGGACTGCTGCTGAGTGATAGAGAGACGCCATATTTAGCTCTAGAAGCATTATTGACCTGTCAATCACAAGGTAGCCCCGCCCTAAAGAACCACGCGGCGCTATAGATCCCCAAATCAATCCAAACAACGAGGAGAACAGCAACGAGGAGTTCAAACCCACAACGTTAAAGGAAAGAAAAACAAACATATATCTGGCCAATGAGACGGAGAGTGGTACGGCAGTGTTAAGCCCCGCCTCCAAAAGAGCTGGAGGGCCCGTTCTATCTCCGGCCCCGGTGCAGCGGCTTTGCCTGCTGCCTGTTAACCCCCTCTGACCCTCGCTGTCTTTCTTTCTGATGACCACCGAGGGTTTTCGTGCTGGACCACCGACTCCTGGTGACTTCTGGTCACATGACATCTATTGTTCATCTGGTCACATTACATCTATTGTTCATCTAGTCACATGACATCTATTGTTCATCTAGTCACATGACATCTATTGTTCATCTGGTCACATGACATCTATTGTTCATCTTGTCACATGACATCTATTGTTCATCTAGTCACATGATATCTATTGTTCATCTGGTCACTTGACATCTATTGTTCATCTGGTCACATGACATCTATTGTTCATCTAGTCACATGACATCTATTGTTCATCTAGTCACATGACATCTATTGTTCATCTAGTCACATGACATCTATTGTTCATCTGGTCACAAGACATCTATTGTTCATCTAGTCACATGATATCTATTGTTCATCTGGTCACATGACATCTATTGTTCATCTGGTCACTTGACATCTATTGTTCATCTGGTCACATGACATCTATTGTTCATCTAGTCACATGATATCTATTGTTCATCTGGTCACATGACATCTATTGTTCATCTGGTCACATTACATCTATTGTTCATCTGGTCACATGACATCTATTGTTCATCTAGTCACATGACATCTATTGTTCATCTGGTCACATGACATCTATTGTTCATCTAGTCACATGATATCTATTGTTCATCTGGTCACATGACATCTATTGTTCATCTGGTCACATTACATCTATTGTTCATCTGGTCACATGACATCTATTGTTCATCTAGTCACATGACATCTATTGTTCATCTGGTCACATTACATCTATTGTTCATCTGGTCACATGACATCTATTGTTCATCTGGTCACTTGACATCTATTGTTCATCTGGTCACATGACATCTATTGTTCATCTAGTCACATGATATCTATTGTTCATCTGGTCACATGACATCTATTGTTCATCTGGTCACATTACATCTATTGTTCATCTGGTCACATGACATCTATTGTTCATCTAGTCACATGACATCTATTGTTCATCTGGTCACATTACATCTATTGTTCATCTGGTCACATGACATCTATTGTTCATCTAGTCACATGACATAGATTGTTCATCTAGTCACATGACATATATTGTTCATCTGGTCACATGACATCTATTGTTCATCTGGTCACATTACATCTATTGTTCATCTGGTCACATGACATCTATTGTTCATCTAGTCACATGACATCTATTGTTCATCTGGTCACATTACATCTATTGTTCATCTGGTCACATTACATCTATTGTTCATCTGGTCACATGACATCTATTGTTCATCTAGTCACATGACATCTATTGTTCATCTGGTCACATTACATCTATTGTTCATCTAGTCACATGACATGTATTGTTCATCTGGTCACAAGTCATCTATTGTTCATCTGGTCACATGACATCTATTGTTCATCTGGTCACATGACATCTATTGTTCATCTAGTCACATGATATCTATTGTTCATCTGGTCACATGACATCTATTGTTCATCTGGTCACATTACATCTATTGTTCATCTGGTCACATGACATCTATTGTTCATCTAGTCACATGACATCTATTGTTCATCTGGTCACATTACATCTATTGTTCATCTGGTCACATGACATCTATTGTTCATCTGGTCACTTGACATCTATTGTTCATCTGGTCACATGACATCTATTGTTCATCTAGTCACATGATATCTATTGTTCATCTGGTCACATGACATCTATTGTTCATCTGGTCACATTACATCTATTGTTCATCTGGTCACATGACATCTATTGTTCATCTAGTCACATGACATCTATTGTTCATCTGGTCACATTACATCTATTGTTCATCTGGTCACATGACATCTATTGTTCATCTAGTCACATGACATAGATTGTTCATCTAGTCACATGACATATATTGTTCATCTGGTCACATGACATCTATTGTTCATCTGGTCACATTACATCTATTGTTCATCTGGTCACATGACATCTATTGTTCATCTAGTCACATGACATCTATTGTTCATCTGGTCACATTACATCTATTGTTCATCTGGTCACAAGTCATCTATTGTTCATCTGGTCACATGACATCTATTGTTCATCTGGTCACATGACATCTATTGTTCATCTGGTCACATTACATCTATTGTTCACCTGGTCAAATGACATCTAATGTTCATCTGGTTACATGACATCTATTGTTCATCTGGTCACATGACATATATTGTTCTGTCCATCCTGGAGAGGGATCCTCCTCTCTTCTCTCCTGAAGGGTTTTTCCATTTTCCACCCTGAAAGGTTTTTTTCTATTTCTTGGGATTTGTTCCTGATCCGATGTGAGGTCAAAGATCAAAGGTCAGGGATGTCGTATGTGTACAGATTGTAAAACCCTCTGAGGATAATTCATAATTCGTAATATTGGGCTGTATAAAATAAAATGAACGAAGTCCTCTGCCACAGAGTGCCATGTAGACAGAGAACGTTCGTTCACCAGCCTCATGCAGGCCTACACAAAGGTTCCAACTCGGAAATAGATTCTTCAACACGGTTACATTTTGTATGACATGATTTTATTGTGTTCATGTGGTAACACATGAAAGACAAAAGGTTGTGGTGCAAAAGTAAGCGCAGCCCTTGTTTAAGGTTTCACCATCAAATAAAGCATCCGATGATGTCATAATCCATTACATTGTCGGCTTTGAACAGTATCTGACATCTAATATTGTTCTCACGTCTAAGAGAGACTGACGCCTGAAATACATGTGGCAGAAAAGTCACAACATTCGCTATAAGTTCACAATCATTTTGCAGCCACAGAAACAATTCAAAACTCAGAATGTTGATCAAACCACGTTCACATATAAAATCCACTGGAAAGCTTTACAGAGTTGATTTGACCTGTTTTTCATTCTTTGTGTTAGCAGACTGCTATCAGCTAGTTCTAACAGCCAATCAAAACTCTTCAGAATAAAGATACAGTAAAGCTAAAAGCTATCTTTTTTTTAGAGCTATTTAATAAGAAAAGAAAATTTAGGTTGGAAAACATGCAAAACAACCAAGCCAAGCAGACTATTTTAAATCATTAAATGTAAAGTTCTCATTTGCTATGTTTGTAAATACATAATCCATCTGTCCAGGTTTTAGGACTGACATCTATGCAGACATTAAAGAGTTAAAGTTTGTGAAATGCTGGACTTATGAATCCATTGTTATTCTACATTTTTTCATATAAATGCATTTAAAATATGAATCCGCCTCTGACAGTATTAAAGTGGACTCTGGTAAACCTCAACCCACAGCAGTTATAATCCACACAGAGTTATTAAAGTGAATTCTCTAGACATCAGGTGTGAAACATTTTAGGGAGGAAGCTTAAAGTTAGCAGATCATACAGCAGAATCATAGATGAATCATAAGCGACTGCTTTACACCATCATTAGTCAGGAGGACTTCTTGGAGGGGATGGTGTAGTCATCAGAGGACTTGATTTACAGAAGTACAGCTTCCTGGCTATGAAGTCTTTTTTCTGTTAGCTTAGAATTACATCATTTTAATGTTGCCCTTAATTATACAGCTGCTGAATTATCAATACATTCATTTTGAATTACACATTTCTATGGGAACATTCTAGTCCACACGGGGACACTTTGGGCCCCTGTGCAAAACCAAACGTAAACGTTTGACTTTTTAAAATGTATTTACATCCGTAACTTTAATCGCGCAATCATTTTGAGCCAACTCATAATGTTTTACTAAACTAAATGAACGGTTTGATGGCATTTTCGTTCTGTTTAAAAACGCGACTGAAATGACCGGCGACGTAACTGAGGAACTACGAAGAGCTCCAGTGTCCGCTGGTGACTCATCATCACCTGTTTGGGCCTATCACTTCATAGTGATTATGAACATATGGATCAGAGCAGCTTCCAGCCGCTCATCTTTGGAGGGAGGCGGTGAAACATGATGTGTTTCTATTTCCTCCACATTGTGACACGATGAGCTGTAATCAGGCCGCGGTGACGCAACACCTCCGCATGCTAACAAGTTCCACGAGTGACTCGGACCTTATTTATAGAAATAAAAAACAACTTGTACTTTAAGATCTGACAAAGACAAACCATCATAAGATACACATTGTAAAAGTAGCAGTTATTGCAGGGAAGATGTATTGCATGTTTGTGGTTATGTATTTATAATGGTTATGTATTGTTGCCTGGCAGCATTTGTAACACCCTGTTCTGTTTCTCCTGTGTTCCGTGTCTCCTATGTTCCGTGTCTCCTCTGTGTCTTCTCTGTCTTAATTGTTTAATTCCCTGCACCTGCCCTCAGCCACTCTTGTCTCGTTAGTGTCTGATGTCGTACACCTGTTTCCCCCCCCTATATATTGTGTCAGTCTTTGGCTTGTCTGTGGTTGGATTGTCGTCTCTAATTCCGTGTCCTGTTCCCGTCGTCCTGGCCGTGTTCCTGGTTCTGCCTGTTGACCCTGCCTGCCCCGAACCTGGATTCTCTGCCTGCCCCTTTTGGACCTTGTTTTTTTGTAAACTGTTTTGCTTTTTTTGTTATTTATATTGCGTCCAGCCTGTCTCTCTGCACCTGAGCCTCACCCCGTCACAAGAACCTGACCATTGAACATGAACGTAGTTTTTTCTTTGTGTAGCATGAACCCTGTTCGACATTCATTTTATTTCAGTTATTTTTCCACAACATAAACATGTTTGAAGATTAAAAATGCTCATGAAAACAATGCCAGTGCTGGGAATGAATCAAACAATTTCAAAGCATAACTGAACATTTTTAAAAACAACCCAGCGTCACAAACCATCTAGCGTAAAGCAAAGCAGGAAATTAAAATAAGAGACATTTTCTATCATAGTCCACTACTGCGAGGAGCTCGTTAGCACTGTGACACATGGCGAGCATCAGATCTCCTCGGGAATATCTTGAAGGTCTGAAAAAGAGAGAACAAATCAAAATTCAGCCCTCGGTTCCCTTCAAACTACGAGAAAACATTTCACTGGTGTCTTTATTCTGAAATGTGACGCTGTCGACACCATTTCAAAGCTCAAACATTATAGCGTTGCTATTTTAGTTTCAGTGTTCTCTGGCACTAATAACTTAAAATTGAAGTGCGAGCAGCGATGACCGGGTCCTCGCGCTGCGCCAGTCGGGGGCGCTGGCGGGACGCCGGCCCGCTCCACCGAGAACGCAGGCCCGCCGGTCGGATGTGTTACCGTTTGTCACGTAACGCCGATTTTCTTTCGCCACTAGATGGCACTTCGGCTAAGTGAAAATAGACGTGTCGATATACTCAGGCCGAGACTTTTAACAAGCAGGACAAGTTTGGCGCAGATTCGAGGAAGTCCAGTTGAGCCAGTAGGGGGCGCTGTGACTATGTTTTAACATATACATGCATCATGTGTCTCTACATGAAGTCTAGACCACGTCATGTAAATGACATGTGATCCGAATCTAGACCACGTGTAGACCACGTTGTGTAAATGTTGTGTAAACCCATAGCCGTTTGTCATGTGAAGCCGATTTTCTTTCGCCACTAGGTGGCGCTTCGACTAAGTGAAAATAGGCGTGTCGATATCCTCAGGCGGTGACTTTTATCAATCACTCCGAGTTGGGGGCAGATTAGAGGAAGTCCGGTTGAGCCAGTAGGTGGCGCTGTGACTATGTGAACATATACATGCATCATGATATATTGATAAGCCTAGACCACGTCATGTAAATGACATGTCGAAAAAAGTGATTCAAGAAACTAGCTCGGATTCAAACCTGTGGCTTTATGGTTACAAAGCAAATACCTATCACAGTGAGCTATAGTCCCAGTTAAAACTAACCTTTTTATTAGACTAGTTTTAATAGTTTATAGTATAAAACTTGTCATTTTCTTTTCTTGTACTTGTAAAAAGCTCTTTTTCTATTTTTTTCTCTAATCTGGTTCTTTACTTTTGGGCTAAACTGAGGAAGGCATATTGATAATTGAAAATAATGATTCATGAAATTGTTGGTTGGTGTCAGAAACACGTACTCATAGATCTAGAACACTTCCATATCTGCTTACAACACATGATGAGAACAACACGATTACATTTACAGTCAGTGTGTGTATGTCTCTACTCTGACCCTTGGAGCTTTCAGACGCCGTCCCATCGTCATCATCTGACGTCATGTCTACCTCCAAATCACTGCTGTCCTGGAGGCCGTCTGATTGGTGGGCCGGCTCCTGGCTGGCCCACAGGGGGTCCGCTCCGGTACGGGCCTCCCTTCCTGGTTGCAGAGCAGCAGGCTACGATGGCGAGAGGAAAGAGTCGAGAGAAAACGTGAACAAAGAGCCCATGTTGACGACGAGGCCTTTGATCATTCTTTTGAAAAGCATTTATGTAAACACATCTATTTCGCTCCACATGGTTGTAGAAGGTCTTGTGTAACAGAATAATAACCCTGATGACATCACTATGACATCATCAAGGTTCTCTCAGATGGTGATTGAGACTTCAAATGTTAAACAGAAAGCTTGTATTGGAACTCGGGGCGGCCGGGGGGGGGGGGGGGGGCTATATCACATCGCAAGTTATCAATGAGCTGCTCCTGCACATATCGGCCCCTGCACAGATCGGCCCCTGCACAGATCGGCCCCTGCACAGATTGGCCCATGCACAGATCGGCCCATGCACATATTGCCCCCTGAGCATATCGGGCCCTGCGCATATTGGCCCCTGCGCATATTGGCCCCTTGCACATAATGTTCCCTCAGCATATTGGCCCCTGCGCATATTGGTCCCTTGCACATATTGGCCCCCTGCACATAATGGCCCCTGCACATAATGGCCCCTGCACATAATGCCTGCACATAATGGCCCCTGCACATAATGGCCCTGCAGCCAGCCACAGGCTAAACGTCTCAGACAGATAGCGATGGGTTCAGTTTGTCTCTGTTGTTTACAGAGTGCAGTCTGTAGTCATATTGTGGAATATTTGCACACTTTATACTTTACATGTGTTTCATTTTAAAACAGACGTACGGTGCATGTCGACTTGTTATTATTATCACAAAGCAGCATGCCAAAGTCAACTTAGATTGGTCCTGTGAGGCCCCTAACGAACACAGCTGTTCTCACGTGAGCGGCCGGCTCCGCGAGCTGCTGCGATACCTTCAGGTGCCTCTCCAGCTTGGCCCGGGCCCTCTCGCTGTCCTTGAACCTGCTCTCGGCGTCCCTGAGCCTCAGCAGCTCCTCCTGCAGCAGGCTGTGCTGTCTCTGCAGGAGAACCAGCTCCCCGAGGCTCGACCCTGCATTGGCCTCCCGCTGCCACAGGGGGCGCCACGCGGCTCCTTTGTCCTGAGGCTGCAGCAGCAGCAGCTCCAGGATGGAGTCTTGTTTGATGACAGCGCCCTGCGGGACATGAGAGAAACTCAGTCCTACGTACAAATACAGACTAAAGCACCGACTGAGGATTCATAATGAATTGTTTGAGTAACATTTATTTGTTACGATATGCATAAACTGTTGAATATCCCTCAATGTTAGAGAAGAGACAGGAGGTTGTCACCTGGAGGGCGTGGAGGTAAACACTGACGTTCACCAGCCGCTGATAGATCTGCTGGAAGGAATAGGAAGCATACAAGTTATTATTATTACTGCACACACACACATGTTTACTTACATACCTGCAAACTCATGAGGGGTGAAAAAGGTGACAACGGGGGGGGGGGGGGGGGGTGCAGTGACTTTTTGTTGTCGTTGTCACCACACCACATCCACGTTGTTTGAAGCCTCAAAGCTTTTAGAACCACAACTACAGTCATTTTATTGTTCTGACCACAAATCTAAATAATGATAATAAACAGTTTAAGAACAAAAGGTCCTCCGCTCTGACTCAGCCCTATAATGATAGTAATAACAAATATACATTGTCATTATATATAATATGGTTAAAGTCATTCATGAACCAACTTCCTTTTTTTGTGCCTGAACAGTCCTCATGGACTTTTCCCTGAATCTGTTCTGTCTCTACCCGTTTGTCACGATACTCATATTATAACTTCTATACATATTACATACCTGCCATAAATATCATGATACCAGAATTCAAAACCATAAAAACAATATGGTACCATAAATACGAGACTGGTATATTTATCTATAATAGTAATAAATAAAACATCTGTATGGTTCACTTTTTACCAACTTTTTCAACACTAAACAAATGGCAGTAATATTAGTATTAATACAGCCAGATATGAATGAAACTACATGGTTCCATCATAGCATTGATGATACACTATGAGGCCGTTAGTCTCTGACCAGATGCTACACAGTTCATCAGGATGAGCAGCTGTAGAGTTACACAACTTTACAAACTGAAACATTTCACTTCTGGCATCTTTTTATTTTTTAAGCCGAAGTCGGTCTCCAAAGCTGCGCCACTTCTCTCGCTGTGAGCTGCGCAGCGCAGTGTGCGCAGACAGCTCGACACGGAGCAGCGCGTGCGCTCTGATCGCTCTCTTAATGAAGTATCGATACTAAACATATGCTAAATCACATCGTGTTTAACGTACGGGTACTTTGTTAGCATCGCTACACCGTGCAGCGTGACAGCAGTAGATGTAGCGGGCTAACATTCAAGCTAACCTGAACCCCCAAACGATGTGGACATCTGAACGCTGATTGGCCGAGACGCGTCCCATCAAAGATGTTTTATTGCGAAGAGCACCACTTCACACTTTTCTCCGCGTCTCACTGCAATCTCAACGGCAGCGGGCCAGGTGACCCCCCCCCCCAAAAAAAAACTCTTCGGATCTCCACGATTCACGTGGATGACCTATTTTGAGTTCAAAACGGTGAATTTCACCGAAAGGTGACAAGTTTGCAGGTATGTACTTACTGAAGGCAGTGACTTCTCGTGACTCCTCATGAAATCCTTTAGGATGTAAAAAAAAAGGAGATTATCAGCACAATGACGTCACATTTGGAGATAAACAACAATAAGCTGTTTACAGAATCAGTTCTATGGTATTTGCCTCCTTCCTTCAACAAGAAGAAGAAGAAGAAGAAGAAGGATAATCGGGATCCAGTGTGTCAAATATACTTTGATTACTTTTGAAAAATACCTGCATGTGTGTTCTTGTGTGTAGGTGTGTTCTTATATGGGTGGGTGTGTAGGTGTGTGTAGATGTGTTATTGTGTGTCTGTGTGTAGGTGTGTGTCTGTGTGTGTATTCTTGTGTGTCTGTGTGTAAGTGAGTGTGTGTGTTCTTGTGTATGTGTATTCTTGTGTGTCTTTGTGTAGGTGTGTTCTTGTATGTGTGTGTGAGTGTGTTGTGTGTGTGTATTCTTGTGTGTAGGGGTGTGTGTTCTTGTGTGTAGGTGTGTGTGTGAGTGTGTGTCTGTGTGTAGGTGTGTGTGTGTGTTCTTGTGTGTGTGTGGGGGGGTTATTGTGTGTTCTTGTGTGTGTGTGTGCTTGTGTGTGTGTGTGTGTGTGTGTGTGTGTGTCCCCTCTGGCTGCACCATATATTGTTTCAGTATCAACTTATTGAACTTAAATATTTAACTTACTATATTTATTTGAACACAATGTAAACTAATAATGTAATTATATAATAATGAACTACTTGATATTGTTTAACGACATAAATCCCCACGCATATTAGTGATTAATCAAACTACCACAAACAGTGGAAATGAAGAAACATCCATCCTACCAGATGAAGACAGAGACGTGTAAACAATGTAAACAAAGCCATGAACATGACTCAGACATGACTCAGACCCCCCACTCAGGGGGGAGGAGCTAATACGGTTCCATATCAACAGTGTAACAGAACATAAACCACAGAGATGCATTTCATAGTAATACGCTGGTCAATAATAAAGTCTGACCTCCAACAACACAAGTTTTTAGACGACAACCCTTTTAGTTCCCTGGTCCCCGGCTCACCTTCGATGTCAACACATCACGGGCTCCATTGATCAACAGATCCTGATCACCTGAGCAGAGACAGAGTATTATCTAGTTATGATGATGAATATCTGACTGTTGATCACAACTAACAGACATGGAAAAGATCTTTTATTGAATCTGAGCTTGATGATCATTGAAATGTAAAATCACAAGAGTCTAGTGAGAGTATAACTCAACTATTCACAACTAAAATAGTCTTCAATGTTGTAGTGTAATTGTATTGTTTGTAAACATCTGCCTGTCACCCTATGGCTGCTGGTGTCCCACTAAGCCCCGCCCACACGCTGCTCTCAGCTGTCCTTCGGCCAATGGGAAGTGACTGAATCGGAGTCTGTTTCATGTCCAAAGGGTTGTTATATTGTAGTGTTGTGTAACAGCATTTTTATATTCTTAGTTGTGTTTATATGATGATCTAAGATAAAACTGGTATAAGAGCTGCTGCTGTGCTGACTCGTGTGACTCTTAGGTCACGCAGCAGAAGTCATAAAGTCATAAAGTCCTACCTGTTGTTAAGTAATAAAGTCCCATCTGTTGTACCACCACTTGGACAGGTCACATATATAAATGTCCTGTGTGTGACCTCGCTGACCTCCACCACGTAAAAAGCATTGTGTTCCCCCTCAGCCCCGTCCCTCCCTCTAGAGCCCTGTGGGACTTCTACAGACTCCTTGTGCCTCTTCTTACAAGAACACATTATTTCTGTTTTGTGATTTCAACTTGAGAACACTCAACATGTTGCCACGGTGATGCTGAGTGACGCTGCCTGTGGGAGTCTCAGTGACTCACTGGGTTCTACCGCCTCCATGTGGTTGTGATGGCTCGGTAGAGGGATGTCCACTCTGGAGCCGAGGAGGAGCTCACTCAACCTGTCAACTGAGGAAACACACACACACACACACACACACCTGTATTAATCACACATTCAAGCCTTTTTATTTTCTCTCAGTAAGATAATATAGTGAGAAATTATTATTCTTTTCTGAACTTTCAAAGACCAGCACCCCTACGGACTGACTGAGTCCCACATCTCCAGGACTATTTCAAACACACGTGCTCATATTTTCTTATTAAAATAAAACAATTCTGTTTAAGATTGGGGATAAAATGTCATTTCAATAGTGAAAATGTTCCGTCAAATCAATCCACACTGCAGTGACGTGGTGACCAGCTGACACAATATTATTAACAGTATTTTAGGCGGAGCCTGACCCTCCGCTGTGGCGTCCAGGAGCAGCTTCTCTGCTCGGGGGGCCTGAGGCGTGTCGGCCCTGAACAGGTAGCGCGTGATGGCCGGCTGCAGCGCCTCCTGCCCGCTGGTCACTTCCACCAGCTCACAGAACAGAGTGACCCGCTCCTGCAGGAGCTCCAGCATCTCACGGTCCTTCTGGTGGAGCTCCGCTGTGGAGCACACACAATGACATCAAAGCCTCTCGTCTGACACACACCAAACACCTGCTGAATACTCCAAACACAGCGCTAACACACACACACACCAACCACCTGCTGAACACTCCAAACACAGCGCTAACACACACACACACCAACCACCTGCTGAACACTCCAAACACAGCGCTAACACACACACACACCAACCACCTGCTGAACACTCCAAACACAGCGCTAACACACACACACACACCAACCACCTGCTGAACACTCCAAACACAGCGCTAACACACACACACAGCGCTAACACACACACACACATACACCAACCACCTGCTGAACACTCCAAACACAGCGCTAACACACACACACACACCAACCACCTGCTGAACACTCCAAACACAGCGCTAACACACACACACAAACACACACACACACTCCAAACACACCACAGTGCACACACACAGCGCTAACACACACACACACACGCACACAAACACACACACTCCAAAAACACTACGGTGCACACACACAGCGCTAACACACACACACACACAGACACACACACACTCCAAACACAGCGCTAACACACACACACTCCAAACACACCACAGTGCACGAAACACAGCGCTAAGACACACACACACACACGCACACACAAAACACACCACTGTGCATGGTGCACGAAACACAGCTCTAACACACAAACACGCACACTAAACACACCAGCGTGCATGTTGCACCAAACACAGCGCTAACACACACACACACACCAGACATGCGCATAAGTAATAATGTGCTCCAGATTCATTGAATACTTTTAGATATGGTTTGATTGCATTCATATTCAGCTGCAAGTGGACACAATGCACATGAATTTGCCTGAAGTGGAACAGTATAATATAATTGATAGTTAACTACAACAACTCTTTTTTGTTCTCCCTGTTTTTTAGGGGAGAGTTGTGACCGTTCCGATGTGCGGGGGGCTGATGTTCGACCTTCAGCTGTAGCTCCAGGTCGCTGGTTGTCAACATGGGAATGTTCTGTCCCAGCTAACTCATCACCATGTGGTTCAATGCTAGAGAATATGTTTGCAGTACTGCCTATGTGTGTTTGTGACGAGGACACATCAGTGATTTCACAATAAATCTCAATCAATCCAAAGTACATGGACCCAGCAGCGTGTGACCGATGGCTCATTGAGATCCAGTGAATGTGTCCTGACCTTTGAGTCTCCTAAGATGGGCCTTGTGCTCAGTCTCTATGAGGGGGAACTCCTCGCGTGAAGGGCACCTGGGCACACAAGCACAGACCACACACACACACACATGCTGTTATCAATGATGTCACTTTTATCAAGTTATATTTATTCATTGTGACGGTATTAAGTTGTATTGTTTCATATTTGACACTGAGACTCGAGGCATCGGTACAACAACAATGATGTAGGTCATGCTGAAGAGTCCTACACAGTTAACACATGGACATGGCTCAGACTAAACAACAACAACAAGGGGTTTGTTTATATACGCATATATATGTACACATATACATATATATGCATATATATCTTCTTATAGAGACATATACATATATATGCATCTATATCTACATATACTATATATATGCATATATTTAAATATGCATATATATATATGTACATATACATATATGTGTACATATATACGTATATATATGTAAACATATAGATATATATGCATATAAATATATAAACATATATATATGTACCGATGTACATATTTATATATATGTACAAATATACATGTATATATACATACGAATATATATGTATATACAGGACTGTCTCAGAAAATTAGAATATTGTGATAAAGTTCTTTATTTTCTGTAATGCAATTAAAAAAACAAAAATGTCATGCATTCTGGATTCATTACAAATCAACTGAAATATTGCAAGCCTTTTATTCTTTTAATATTGCTGATTATGGCTTACAGCTTAAGAAAACTCAAATATCCTATCTCTAAATATTAGAATATCATGAAAAAGTATACTAGTAGGGTATTAAACAAATCACTTGAATCGTCTAATTACAGTTTTTTTCATTCGCTAAACGACAGTGGGCACAACTGGAGTCACATGTGCAAAACTCTAACCACAGTCTGCACAGCAGCAGTTCATTTGGACCAAACTCTAGTTTGTTTTTCATTGCTTGAACACAGTTTTCAAAACTCTAACACTTATCCCATGACTTTAACCACAACCTGCACAACACTGAGGATCTACAGCACTTTGTTCAAATGCTAACACACTGCTGTCAACACTGTGAACCACACATTCAAAACGGAATAGAGTTCAGCCTTGTGCCTTTCAAACACTGATGATTGCAATTTCAGCTGAAAGGCTAAGCAGGTGTCTTGTTTTAGACTTGTTAGTGAACACACACACATATATATATATATATATATATATATATATATATTACAGTATATATAGGTAGAGCTCAGAAAGACTCATTTTGGAAATGGAACAAGGAAGACGGGTTCGTGGAGGGAGAAGGGTGGCAGGGAGAGGGGGATGCGTGGAGGAAGACAAAGAGCTGTTATTCCAGATGGAATAAGGGCTCCACTTATAGAGCATGTCGTGAACCATGGTCTCTCATTGAGAGAGGCAGGTTGAGGGTGCAACAAAAGTGTTTGGTCACCACCCACATGACCAAATGTCTCTTTTGGAAGCCATGCGTGCCGGATGTGAGGACACGAGTCCAGAGGACTGCCAGGGATGGATAAGGCCCTCCAGAAGGTTCTTCCCCAGGTGGCAAGAGAGAACATTAGATGTGATGTTGATGAAAACATGTGGCCTGATGCTAGAGAGAGGCAGGATTAGCCCCTCAATTATTTGTTCGAATTATAGTATGTACTTTTAGTTTCTACCTTTTTTTTCTCATTACTGTAATTCCGTAAATTACTACAGACTATTGAAGCAAACTGCTATATTTAATTTACCTTAAAGAATTGTTATGTTCTAAAAAATTTCATAAATCATGTGAAAGAATGTCACTCTTTTCTTTGAAGAAAATATTACTTTGTTTGAAGTCACTGAAATTGTTCAAACTGTGAAGATGAAAAGTTAGTATTTTCTGTATTGGTGTTTGATGCTAGTGTTTTTACTCTCCGTGTGTTCTGAGTGACAGTGTGTGTTACCTCAGTGAGGGTTGTGCATGTTGTTTGGCTGCACTGAGCGTGTTTTGAGCCATGTGTTAAGAGTTGTGTTGCTTGGAATGAGTTTTGCAGGTGATGTGAGGTGTTTAGCTCAGGTGACTGTTGGTAGTGCAGACTGTGGTTTGAGTTTTGCACATGTGACTCCAGTTGTGCCCACTGTCGTTTAGCAAACGAAAAAAACTGTAACTCGAAACACCTGCAAGGGTTTCCTGAGCCTTGAAAAACACTCAGCTTGGTTCAGTAAACTAAATCACAAGTATGGGGAAGACTGCTGATCTGACTGCTGTCCAGAGGACCATCATTGACACCCTCCATCAGGAGGGTAAGACACAAAAAGAAGTTTCTCAAAGAGCAAGCTGTTCACAGAGTGCAGTTTCAAAGCACATCCACAAAAAGTCTGTTGGAAGGAAATGTGGCAGGAAACGCTGCACAACCAAGAGAGATGACCGCAGCCTTAACAGCATTGTGAAGAAGAGTCGCTTCCAGAATTTGGGGGAGCTTCAAAGACAGTGGACTGAAGCTGGAGTCCAGGTATCAAAAGCGACTGTTCACAGACGTGTCCGGCAAATGGGCTACAATAGCCGTATTCCCATGGTCAAGCCACTTCTGAACTCAAGACAACGGAAGAAGCGTCTGACTTGGGCTATGGAAAAGAAGCACTGGACAGTTGCAGAGTGGTCCAAAGTCCCCCAAATTCTGGAAGCGACTCTTCTTCACAATGCTGTTAAGGCTGCGGTCATCTCTTGGTTGTGCAGCGTTTCCTGCCACATTTCCCGCTTCCAACAGACATTTTGTGGATGTGCTTTGAAACTGCACTCTGTGAACAGCTTGCTCTTTGAGAAACTTCTTTTTGTGTCTTACCCTCCTGATGGAGGGTGTCAATGATGGTCCTCTGGACAGCAGTCAGATCAGCAGTCTTCCCCATACTTGTGATTTAGTTTACTGAACCAAGCTGAGTGTTTTTCAAGGCTCAGGAAACCCTTGCAGGTGTTTCGAGTTAATTAGACGATTCAAGTGATTTGTTTAATACCCTACTGGTATACTTTTTCATGATATTCTAATATTTAGAGATAGGATATTTGAGTTTTCTTAAGCTGTAAGCCATAATCAGCAATATTAAAAGAATAAAAGGCTTGCAATATTTCAGTTGATTTGTAATGAATCCAGAATGCATGACATTTTTGTTTTTTTAATTGCATTACAGAAAATAAAGAACTTTATCACAATATTCTAATTTTCTGAGACAGTCCTGTATATATATATACATGTATTCACACAGACAATCAATTAAGATACCATGTTAGTTTAACATATAATACTCAATATAGTTAGATAGTTTAAGTTAATTTATCGAATAAGAATACAGTTAATTCCATTCTACAGATGCTTCTGCCTGTGTGTGTGTGTGTGCATGTGTGTGTGTGTGTGTGTGTGTGTGTGTGTGTGTGTGTGTGTGTGTGTGTGTGTGTGTGTGATGGTGCGTTTGCCCACTTGCTGACGGTGCTCTGGATGTGGCGTATCCAGATGTTCTTGTCCTCCTTGGAGGCAGCATGGAACTCATACATCTCCGGAGGAGAGGAGTCACTGATGAGGAACATGCCTCGTTCCTGATTGGCTATATCCCTCACGATCAGGTTCTGAAGGGAAAGTATTGGGGACTTGTCCTGGATCACACGGGAGAAAAGTGTCACAAAAAAACAAAGGAGAGGGAGGACGTGAGTCACTTTACAGTCGTCACAATCAGTTTACTCATCCATTGGTTTTTACATTTCATTCTACTTGTAAGTGAATACTTTGTTTACCACACATGGAAAGATGTATCTCTGGTCTTTCTCCTGCAGAAACACCAGGATGTCTGTCATCAATAAGACCTGTGTATCTACGCAAAGACACACAATAAACACGCACACGCAGAAACACTGATGAGAAGCATGTCACGGTCTCAGGACGGAGGCTGTCTATGCTTCACTGAATCTTTTATCTTGAGCTATATAAATGTTTTTTTAATTGTTTGTAGAGTGTCTTTGAGTATTATGAAAAATGCTATATAAATCATATATATTCTTTTTATGAATGTTCATTTGTAAACGTACTTTTAGAGAAAAAACTATTGTTTTAGTAACTAACTGTAGCTAAAATGCCTTTCTGTAATCATACTCTGTTCCTGTGAGTGGCCGTGTCAACCATAATAATTATAATAATTAGTTAATAACAAGTTAGCAGCTATTACGGGGCCTGTAGTTGACAATACAGTAAACCCTTGTTTCACGGACCTGTGACTGTAGCAGTCTTTCCACTAGTGGTTGTTCACGCATACTATTTTCACATTATTGAATATGAGGCACCAGATGGAGCCTACAGTACATCACTCTGTGCAGTGCTATACTGTATACACACTTATACTTTACTACATATCTACCCAGAGACTAAGGTTTTTTTTAAAGTGTTGAGTACCTTTGAGTCGGGATCCTGGGGTTTTCCAGAAGAGGGTCCCATCATGGACCAGTCTCCGGCGGTACAGCTCTCCAGGCTTGAACAGGCCACCATATCTCACCTTGGCCTCAGCCCGGGGGTCCAGTTTGGTCTGGATCTCTTGCAGACGCTGTGCTCTCTCCAGGTCTTCCATCTGCCAAACGGAATCATAGTCATTTTCCATTTAAAGAGCAGAGTATTGTTAAATGTCAGTTACATTTCAATTAAATATATTAGACCATGCAACAACAAAAAAGTGCTGCATTAGTCATCTTATGAATTTTAACTTTTCATGATTCCAGTCATCTTGCAAGACGTTTAATTTGACTACTTTTTTTAATAGTGCAATGATCCAAGATGCTGAATCAGTACTGACTTTATTAAAGTGACCAGTCGTGGATCTGCCACCGATGGCTTCCTCTCACTTTCAAGCTTTTGTAATCAAATGTATGAATATGTTTGATTCCATCAACCTCATCTACGACAAGCACAAGATATCCTGCTTTTTGATCTATAAATGATGCCTGAAATCATGTGAAAATTGAAGAATTTGTGGCAAATACAATAGTGCAAGATCCTGATGCTGCTCCGTGCTCTTTAGCAATGACATCACATTCTCTGAGCTGCACAACACACACATTCTTAAAACTCCTGTTACCTTTACATTTACTAACATATTTTACCCTTGGAGTCAATTTGACCCCAGCAATTAAAACCTCCAGAAAATTATTAGAATTAATATTGTTTCCCAAGTTTAAGTGTGAGGTACTTTATGTTGACTACCTAAATAGCCCTTTAAATAGATAAAAAAGTTGATATTTCTTAATTGTTTGACACAGTGAAAAACAGCCTGGGGTCAAATTGACCCCAAGGAACACCGACATTAAACATTGAATGGGGTTAAATTGACCCGAAAGGTAACAGGAGGGTTAAGTGAGAAGCGGTCCGAAGAAAGCATCAAACAAAACGGTGATATTTCAAAAAGTATAAAAGCTATAAAAACATTCTGAGACATAAAGTAATAGTTAGTGTTTTTTTCAACATTTAAAAGTTTAAATGGTGTATGGCTAAAAGTGCAGAACCTTTAAGCGTTTAAAGTTTAAGAGATTTGAAGATGTTCTTCATAGGATCCCATTCATTTTTCTTCCATAAAAAGCTTAATTATTCAAAAAGTCGAAAAGTTTGAAGGATGAACAGTCACAATACCCCTCTCCTGAAGTAGCTGAATATTTTAATAGCTTGACGGTTTCTGTAGCTGAAAATATGAAGGAAGAGAAGACGTTCAAAATATGTATGGAATAAATATAAAAGTTGAAAAAGATGGAAAGAACAATACTTGGAATGCTGCTGAAGCCTTCCAACTAATTAAGCCCACAGGAGTTCAGTCAGTGTTTTTGCTGCACAAGGATTCCATCGCCACACCGAATTCTTATTATTATTACCCCCCACACCCATCTTTTGTCTTGAAAGGAGATCCCTGGTACCATGAAAGGTCTTGAGGAGGAGCTCAAAAATGCTTATAGCAATACAATTATCCAATTAAATAATGTGGTACCTGTTGGTCTATTGAACTAAGAAGTTCTCTGACCATGGAGAGAGCCTGGGCCAAAGAGGAGGCTTCTTCTTCATCATCATCTGGAAGACAAATTAACAAGCAACCTTACTCTGGGGGTACAACAACCTTAGGAGACAGACACAAAGTAGAAAGAATTATATTACGCCACTGTTATAAATCTTTATAGACAGACAATAGTTTACTCACAGACAGACAATATATATACAGTATACAACATTAGCAATTTCTCACAATAGGATACACGTTCATACTGTTGTAGTAGTTTCTAGTGAAATACAGAAAATAATGTTTTCTGTGAATATGACTACTGTTGCCTGATTTGACATTGCCATTGATGAGAAACTCATGATGACTATGATTATTTACCGCTGGTATTGTCCAAAATGCGCTGAACAAGGACAGGATATTTGGAGATTCGCTGAGTCACCAACAAGATGCACTCCTGAACACCATGGCAACGTAGCAGGGGTCCGCGACTCAACCGCTACCCAGTGATAGAGACACACACACACACACACACACACACAGTGACACAACTACCATGGCTGACATTTCTTTTGCATTTAGTTTGAATCATTGAGGATAAGACCACTGTTGTGTATTAGACATAAATAAGGCAAATTAACTGGAATTATTTGATTCAAAATCAATTCAACAAGATTTCTCTTTTGGGGAACACCAGTGTCAGATGTTGATGAGAGACTGACCGAGATTTAATTAGGTTTCACTTTCTTTTATATTTCCATGCTTGTTGAACAAATGTGTTCCTTAAATATCTAATCAAACAATACAATTCACATCTTGTGGATTAACTCTGAATTCAGTCACTATAATCAATTTTTTTTATTTGTAATGCACTGTAAGCTGTCTATGTTGGTGTGTTTGTCTCACCCGTATGAAGCACTGGAACTTCTTGTCTCTGGCCAGCAGTTCCTTGTACAATTTGACAGCCTTCAAGTGGCGGCTGCAGAACTCAGCGTAGGTCTTTCGCATCTCGTCTGCACACTGGCCTGAGAACTGGCAGTAGAACAGATGCAAACATTGATTCGTTCATGAAGACACAGTTCAAAGAAAGATTTGATTTTAACCCAACATTATCTGATCTGCAGGTTATGTTGGCGATAAGAGATCAACTGTGTAAAAGCATCGCCTAATGGCCAATCAAAGCTCGGTACATGGAATGTTAGATTATATATACATATATATACATACATATGGAATGATAGATTATTTATACATGTAATTATAGTCAGATCGATCATGCGATTCATGCTCAATGAAGTGATATTATGAATCTATTAATTTACACATTCACACTGTCGGCGATTTCTTGCCAGCCGTCATTCCGGCATTTGGTTTATTTGAATATTCTATATCCTGCTTTTATCTTCTGTGTTTGTTTATTAGTTGGAATGCTTCAGCATTCAAACTAGTTGGACCCTTTCTCCTCCTTCATATATTAAGCTACATAAACTGTTCAAATAGTAAAATATTCAGCTTCTTCAGCTCATGATTGCTACGACTTTTCCTATTTCTAACTCTTCAACTGTTCATATTATAAATATTGTATGGTTATTAATTTGAATGGGAACACAATGGAGAAAGTCTTCAACTTTAAAAGCTTCTACGATCTTCATACTTTCAGCTAATTCAATCATTTTTTTTTTTAATGTTGACATAACCTTCAACTTTTACTGTATATTTTCAGATATTTTCAAAACAGGCTCCTCCCCCATCACAAAAAACAGACTCCTCCCGTAACGGAAAACAGACTCCGCCCCCGTAACGGACAACAGACTCCTCCCCCGTCACAAAAAAAGGCTCCTCCCCGTGACAAAAACAGTTTCCGCCCCGTCACAAAAAACAAGCTCCTCACCCGTCACAAAAAACAGTCTCCGCCCCGTCACA
Organism: Pseudoliparis swirei; assembly: GCF_029220125.1. Lineage (NCBI taxonomy): Eukaryota > Metazoa > Chordata > Actinopteri > Perciformes > Liparidae > Pseudoliparis > Pseudoliparis swirei. Next base: position 694,508 of record NC_079388.1, read on the forward strand.
AAAAACAGGCTCCTCCCCCATCACAAAAAGCAGGCTCCGCCCCCATCACAAAAAACAAGCTTCGCCCCGTCTCAAAAAACAGGCTCCTCCCCCGTCACGGAAAACAGGCTCCTCCCATGTCAATGTAAACAGGCTCCTCCCCCATTACAAAAATCGGCTCTGCCCCCGTCACAAAAAACTGACTCCTCCCCCGTAACGGAAAACAGGCTCCTCCCCCGTAACGGAAAACAGGCTCCTCCCCGTCACAAAAAACAGGCTCATTATCCATCACGGAAAACAGGCTCCTCCCCCGTAAACTCAACAAACATATCGGTGCGTCCGGCTGAACCTTTCCTAAAGAAGCTAAAGAAACAACTAGAGGGGAGAGATGCATTAGGATCAAGCAGAATTTGTTGTTGTATATCGTCACTTCGGCCGCAATTCTTACTCTGAAGGCATTATTTTCTGGTAAAGTAGAAGGGAATCTTGTGCTTGTCGTAGACGTTTGACTATGGAATCCAACAGTTTCCCAGATTTTTCTAGAGAAGCCTTAACGAGGGGAGAAGTCCACCTTTCTGCTCAGTCATCGTTGAAAATCTGACCAAATTTCAACTTTTTTAAAGCAAACAGGAAAACTTTATGAACTGTGATTTAACTCTCATTTCTATACCTAAAAAATATTTCAGGACATGTAAACGTTCACAAAAGCCTTGAACATCTCCTAATGTAAACACCTTTAGGATCAGAGTTATGGTTCTCTGTCGAATCCAAAGGTATTTAGAAGATAAAGTTGTGCTTATCTTTTCCAGTTATACATTTCCACCCAATATGTTTGTGCTTCAACAATTTCAGCAGGAAGTTTCCCTTTTTGATATGTTCAGATGTTTAAGCTATTTTCAGCCTATTTCAGCTGTTGGCAGCTATTTTCAGCTATGTTCAGCTTTTTTTAGAAAATATTTCAGCTAATTTCACACATGTTCAGCTATTTCCAGACATTTTCAGTTATTCATTTCATATTTCAGCTATTTTCAGACATTTTCAGCAATTTTGTTTTCATTTTTCAGCTTCAAGCTTTCAGATGTTAGCATTCCAACGCATTTTCAGCAGGAAATGCATTTTCTAGTTTATTTTATTGCACCATCTTTTTACTGTGTATTGTACTTTGCTCTTTAAACTGTTTATTTGTTGGCTCCGGTTATTGCCAAATTATTTTAATTGACTACTGTACTGCACTTTGTGACGCTTTGTCTGTGATAAGTGAAATCTAAATAAACTATACTTACTTATGTATGTCTATAAATGTTTATCTAAAATAGTGTTCTCTTGGTGTGTAAAATATGCCGCTCTTCTGACAGACGTGTCCCTGTTTGTGATTTTTGTGATATGTAAATATTTGCAAAAAGGGATGTGTTTACATCCCTTTTTGCAAATATTTACAGGAGAAACATTTACAATAGTTATTAACATAACAAAAATCATTATTAAAAAACTAAAAAGATAATACAAATATCAATATAATTGCGAATCAACTAAAATCTAACTATTCCGAATGAAATGACATGAAGACCGCTTCTGTCATGAAATATATATTACTAAAAGAAATTATTGTTTTCTGAGGGAAATTGGGTTCAACTCATGTTGGAATCATTCATTACCGTTATGACACTAGTCTCTATTGTATTCATAGACTTGTAAGAAACTATAGAACAAACATCAGCTAATGACTGAACACAGTTCCATGTTGGTTCCAGTTCTGTGTCACGGTGCCGGTGTGAATGCTTGTTAGAATACATGTCAGTTCCAGTTCCGTGTCACGGTGCCGGTGTGAATGCTTGTTAGAATACATGTTCCAATTCCGTGTCACGGTGCTGGTGTGAATGCTTGTTGGAATACATGTCAGTTCCAGTTTCGTGTCACGGTGCTGGTGTAAAAGCTTGTCAGAATACATGTTTGTTCCAGTTCCGTGTCACGGTACCGGTGTGAATGCTTGTAAGAATACATGTTGGCTCCAGTTCCAGGTCACGGTGCCGCTGTGGATGCTTGTGAGAATACATGTTGGTTCCAGTCCCGTGTCACGGTGCCGGTGTGGATGCTTGTGAGAATACATGTTGGTTTCAGTCCCGTGTCACGGTACCAGTGTGGATTCTTGTGAGAATGCATGGCAGCCACCTGCTCCAGTAGCATGTCCCCCAGCTGGTGAATGGTGAAGTTGCGGCTGGACCCGGACTGCAGACTGCTGTTGCGCCGCAGGAGAAGCTTTTCCAGGAAATGGGAGTGTATCCTGGTCAGCTGGTCCAGGCAGGGGAACATGGCATACACGGTGCACAGGTCCAGCTGAAGCTCCTCCAGCATGCCTTGCCGGAACACCCTCTCCATTATATGCAGCGTTCGCATGTGGTGCAGCTCTGTCTGAATCAGCTCTGAGAGGGACACACACACACACACGCACACACACACACACATATTGAATACACACACAGTAAATACCTTCTCTGGACATGTATTTATTTCCTCTAGCTAACGTATATTCAGAAATACATACAAAATATAAAGGTCAATCAACTACAAAGGTCACCATAGATGACATCCTGCCTCTTGATGACGTTTTTGCGGTGTGTCTGCAGGTAGCTGCTCTCCACCGCCATGCTCCATGAGTCAGCCTTAAAGTCCTGGCTCTCCAGCTCCAGATCCTCCAGCAGTGCATTGTAGTAGAATTCTCCTAAAGAAGAGAACGCCATCAACATCAGGCACGTCTGAGGGAAATATTGAGCTTTTTTACTCAACTACATATATTTGACACTCATAGCTAAGACTAGTTCATTTTCAGATTAAGATTAGGTTTTAATGCTTAAATATGTTGATTTTATTAAATATGATGCAGTGCTATGACCACTACCCTGCAGTTTACTGTAATATACAAAACTACAATGGTATTTGCATGGGATATACCTAAAAAAAATACAACACTATAAGGGACCTTTGATACTTTACATTTTGCTTATAATACTTCTACATTTTAAGAATTCAGGACTTTCATATTTAGATTATTGTTCTAGAGACATTTACTCTACGTATGGTCGTATAACCATCTACTGACCTGAATAATTTACCTCATGCAGCCGTGTACATTAAAATGCCACTTGCCACATTTCAGAATATACTGTATATATTTTCGGCCAGATTGCTTTTTATTTTACATAAAAAAATATTTTTATAATCGGCGTCCGCACAAGTCTGCATAGAGAGGAAGTTGAGGTGGACAGAAGGCAACACAGGACATTAACCCAGGAGACCACTGTTTGTGTCCTGTGTAGTAAAATCAGTTCATCTTAACTTATTGTACACACCATAACAAATGTACTGATTTGGTTTTCGCTAAATCTTACTAACATTTCAGCACAACCCTCCACTTTATCATCACTTCATCAGCTTCATCAACTCATCATTCTATTACACTCATCAGCCACCACCTCATCACATATCATCTCTTGAATCTGTCAATAATGAATAATCTTTTCTTTATCAGACTGGTCTCTCCTGATTGAAATGTAATCAGCATCTAGTGCACTTCTAAGTATTACTTGCCTCACTTACCTGACCTCCACCGTAATCAATTTACTTATGGCAAGTATCACTTCTTTTCAAACATTCACAAACACTTTTAAGTAAAGGTCATTTAATAATTCAAACGTCTATCCTGCTTATGCACTATACACCCTACCCACTAGCTAACCCACATCTCCCTCCACTGTTTCCAGATTCCCAAGCCATTGCACATGATGTAGAGGTTGAATGTAGTGATACCGTCATCATTGAGAGACTCCACTGACATAGCTCTGGTCCTGAAGCTGAGCGAGTCTGTCGACTGGGAAAGGATCCGACGCAGCCCGAGGGGGGAGTTGTCAGTCAGGTTCCTACAATACACACACACACACACACACACAGACAGACACACACACACAGACACACACACAAGCACACGCATGTTGGTAGCTCCAAACAGACAGAGGGCGTACAGGAACTACCTGCTAGTTCTAGTGACACTGTTTTTATTATAACAATTATCGACATGGGATTGAATGTTAGTTTATGATGACAGATGAAATGGATGCTGGTTGAAATCCGAGACGTTACCTTTATTCTGAAGGCAACATCATGACTTTTATTTGAAAAGAACTTCCGAGCCAATTGACCGGAAGGGTGACGTTTGACCCCGCCATGTTGAGAATTGGCCTTAAGCCACCCAAAGCATTGCATTGTTTGAATCAGCGAATTACTAACTTCTGAGCTGCGAGGAGTGACTGATTACTAAATAAAGAGAAGTTGTTTTGGGGAGAGCGTTCTGGATGGAGCTGGCTAGACAGAGAACTGACACACGGACGGTGTTGGACTGTGAGATCTAGACTCATTCCGGCCCCACGATCGTGATCGATAATTGTCTATTAACTTTTGCCATTAAATATTATTAACTGTAATTGATTGAATTCTGAATTTCCTTGAGCCCGAGACGTTCTGGTAGACGATTCTTTTCACTCGCTAATTCACAGGATCTACAGTGGGACCACGTCCGTGGGCAGAGCTGCCGGAGCCTTACATTGTGTGGTAGCTGCTGGCCGATGAAAGTGATGCTCACCCTGCAATGTTGTTGGTGGAGACGCTCTTGGACAGGGAAAGGTTTGAGCGTCCGCGGCGGGATCCCAACAGTGTCTGCCGGAAGCTGTCAGACGGGTAAGTGGCTGAACTGGGACGCTCGCGCATTCCTGGAGCTGTGAAGTTTTTAAAACAAGCCAATCAGAGGAAGGCAGGGGGATAACAAATAGGAATGGCTAAATGAGAACTATTTGAGATAGGAAAAGGAGACTGAATATATGTGTGTATAAGAAAAACTCTCACTTTTCGTACGCAGCGTGACATTATGTACGGCTGAGTTATTCCTTACTTGGGCCATCTTCTGCTGCTGTTTTAATAAAGAACACAAATCAATCAGTCACATCTACAATAGCATTCCATATAAAGTATATATACATCTATTTGTAATGTGTCTCACTAGAATAGGTCTCGATCTGAAATATAAAGCATCAACATGAAATTAGTTTTGACACTAAGCTACACTCTCTGTATTCTAATTCAAGAAACTCTGACAACACCAGCGCTGCTCTCTCAAACTCTCAATCACATTTACATCGTTTTCCAAAAAACTGTCATTTGTTTGTTTAGATCCACATTTAACTGGAAGAGATGTTATGAATATTACTCCTGCTGTCTTACCAAGAGTCTATAAGCTTTTTCTTGAAATTCAAAATGTCACTGATTAAATCACACATGAGGTTTTTTCAGACCTGCGAATGGAGTAGTACTCATTGTGGAAAGATGGTCGCCATATGTTAGAAAAAACATTTGTCTCAGAAAATCGTGGGATTATTATTATTAATTAATTAAAGGAAGGAAATAAGGAAAGAAAGGAAGGAAAGGAAGGGAGGGAGGAAAGGATAGAAAGAAAGGAAAGGAGGAAGGAAAGAAAGGAAGGAAATAGAGGGAGGGAGGGAGGAAAGGAAGAAAAAGAATGAAGGAAGAAAAAGAAGGGAGGAAGGAAGGGAAGGAAGCAAAGGGAGGAAGGAAAGGAAGGAGGGAGGAAGGAAAGGAAGGTACCCCTCACGCTATGTCTCTCCTCCCTGGGCTCTCTCTGTCTGTCTCCAACACACAAGAGCAAACTGACCTCATTAACACATCTCACTCCCGGTAATGTTATAATATAATATACATGTATATAAACACCTCGGTAGAAGCCACACCATCTATATTTCTTGAGAAATGTTCTAGTTTACAATTATAATGCTGTTATGGAAGAGAGATTAGGGATTGGTCAATATAAGCAGTATGTTCTGTACTCCAAGTGTTTTAAAAATACATCTTTTGTGTAATCTTTATGTGACTGTTCATATTTTCTAAAGGTGTGTGTGTTGTATATATTTATACTTGGTCATAATCTGTAGAGAATCCTTTAATCGGCTGTCTGATTTTATAATGAATGTGAATGTGTACCATGTAAATAGAAAAACATCCTGTATATTTGAGGATATATGCCCCTCAATATTTGAAGCCACAGATCTGGAAGGGTTTTTCTTCTTTGAGTCCCTTCATCTTCTTTTTCTGTTTCACTTTTGGTTTGAATTGTCTCAAAGTGAATAATTTTGTGTTGCAATATTCCTCCCACACTTGACCATGCAGACAACTATAGAAATGTCGATGTAAAGGGACTTTGGAACAAGAAAGTTATCATTCTCTAAACAAGTGTTTTAATATTAGAAGAGGGAAACCCTAATCAATCATTAAAGTTGTGATGATTTGTGGTGAAGCCTTCATCTTACCCTCTGTTTCATTTTGGTGCAGTTTGGCAAAGTGTCTCGACAGCGGTTGTGGATAGTGACATTACAAGCTGGAGACAATGGAGACATGAAGAGGACGCACATGTTTAAAACTTGTGGTTAAGGTTGTAAATTAAACAAAACTAAAGAATGTTACAAATGCGCCTGGTTAGGTTTAGTGAAACACATCAGGGTTTGGCTTCAAATGACTGCAACATTTAATCCAAACCAAACCAAAATGCTTGGTTACTTGGTTTACAGACTCCTTCGGGTAAAAGAACCCAACACCGTGTACTCACTGGGGCAGCTGAGCGCCTCCTTGGCCGTGATGCTCTTGTTGCATGCTGAGCAGAGCGTGGTGGCTGAAACCGTCAATGACGTGAACAGATGACCATTGCTATAATGGGCCTCCCTCTCCCTCGCCGCCTTCTCTCGCTCCCTCATGCGCTCTCTCTCTTTATTCTGAAAGAGAAAACAGAGACTCAATGTGAAAAAGACTTCCTGTATATTTGTAAAGAGCCCTCTGACCACTGTCAGCACCAAGTTTCTACGTGTGTCTTGAAACCATTGGTTCTCAAACTTTGCATGCGTGGTTATCTGGATCGTGGTCCAAGCCTACCACGCCATTATTAATCATTTCTGTCATTCATTGAACGTGTTTAATCTGTTCATCTGGTCACATGACATCTATTGTTCAGTCCATCCTCTGTTGCTCTTATGAAGGTTTCTTCACTTTTTTCTCTGTGAAATGTGTGATTCTGGACGATACAAAATGACCTGATATGTGAGACCCCTAAAATACCAAATTTGTCACCAGTCCTGATATGCAAGTCAAGTTTAATACATTTTGGTATATGATAATGCCCCCAAAAAGGCAGTTGAATTCCCTTCCCTTTTTACCCCCTGAAGGGTTATTTGGGAGTTTCTCCTGATCCGATGTGAGGTTTTGGGGCAGGGATGTCTATGTGTACAGATTGTAAAGCACTACGAGACAAATTTGTAATTTGTGAAATTGGGCTATACAAATAAACTGAATTGAATTGAATTGCATAAAAGGAATAATAATAATTACAGCTACAAGCAGTGATGACTATGACCTTTGCTAGCCGGACGCCGGATTGCTCACAGAGAATGTTCGCCCGCCAGACAACATGCTTCATGTTTCTCTGCGTGAAGTGAAGACAACGGCATATACATCCGATGCCGTTTATCACTTAACGCTGATTTCCTTTCGCCAGCAGGTGGATGTGACGCTTCTCTGGCCATCACCCGTGGGTTTTCCCCAAAAGCTCCAAGGATTATCAGACAACAACGAGGTTCCGTTCGATAACATGGTTTTATTTAACACACGCAACACAAAGCAGACCGCACGACGACACGTCTGCTCACTCGCGTCTGCTCACTCGCGTCCCAACCTCCAGCTCTGCTGCCCTTTTATATGAGCCGCATCGGCTGCTGACTGATTGCCAATCAGTCAGAGCACAGTCAGCTGTTGGCAACCAGCCAGCAGCCTAGGCCAAATTGGAGACAGCTGCCACAGTGGCGTTTTCACTATAAGTGAAAATAGGCTTGTCGGTATCATCAGGCTATGACTTTTATCAAGCGTGACAAGTTTGGGGCAGATTTGAGCAAGTCCAGTGGAGTTAACAGCGCTTGTTTAGTGAGGACACAAATGTTTCGGGGGCATTATTTAAGAGATTTTTAAAGACCAAGCCAAAAACCCACAATCATTATTTGTTTCCATCACCTTTCACACATGTGAAAAGTGCAAAGTGCATGCACTATTGAGCATCCCAAGCCACCAAGCAAGGAGTAATACATCAGAGTATAAAAAGTGTAATTTCCTTTTGCCGATAGGCGGCTCAGGGAAGAGGCCTGATTGGTATCAGCTGCAGGGGACCAGGGGTTGTGTGTCTCTCCGCTGTATTAGGTGCAATAAGGATGGAGGCACAGTCTGCCAGGCACAATAAATATATAACCAACTTAGGAGCCTCTTCCGCGGGGTGGGGGCGGCCGGGCCGGAGCCAGCGGGCCGCCGCATTTGACCCGGAAAGGTGCTTCAGATCCGGTCCAGTGGACGGAGCAGTGCCGGGTGGTGTTTGAGAAGATAAAACAGGCTCTCTGTGGGGAACCACTCCTCCATACGCCTAACCCCTCTCTTCCCTTTACTCTGCAGACTGACGCATCGACCAGAGATCGGAGGCACAGTCTGCCAGAGGCAATAAATAACATTACCAACGGTTGCTGGGGGGAAACCCAGGGCATGTGACCGGAGCATGCTACAGTGTCATATCAATTGGGTTGTGTGAAATGTAGCAGTGACAGTTCCAAAGCCGTCACCCGTGGGTTTCCCCCTAAAGCACCAAGGATTTCCAGACACACTTGCGATACTTGGCAACATTATTTATTCTCCAGCAGACCGCACGACGGCGCGTCTGCTCACTCTCACAAACAACAGCTCTGCTGCACTTTTATAGGTGCAGCGTCGGCTGCCGCCTGATTGCCAATCAGCCAGAGCAGCTGACTGATTAACAACCAGCCAGCAGCCGAGGCCAAATTGGCGACTCCGCCCCCACGGCTGCCACAGTAGCCCATTCACTAGCCGCAGTGGCGGGCCGTGGGCCTGGGGCCTGGGCCTTCAGTGAGGTCCTACACAGTCCCACCCGAATTAATCCACCTCTTATTACTATCATTATGATGCCATGGCTCTAGACCAGGGCTGCTCAATACGTCGATCGCGACCTACCGGTCGATCGCAGCGTAGTATTGGTAGATCGCATGACATAAAAAATAATTGGCCCGCCCCCGTCATTTTCTCTATAGCACGTCTTTGTTCATTTATTAAACTAAACAGCCGTCTGATGTTGATCGTATCTACACAACAGCATGTCATTTCTCTCGGCTCTCTGTCTCGCGTGCTGCAAAATGCGCGCATCGGGACGGAGAAAGAAGAAAAAAAAGTCACTTGCACTAGTTTGTTCACTAAACAGGGCATTGTCGCACCCAAAGCAGTTTCACCGTGATGATAAAGACACATAACTATTCACTGAAAATAAAAGAAAGGAAACAAATAATTTGCAACATAGGCTATTTGCCATTTTATTTTGTGCCAAACATACATAGGCCTACACATTTAATAAAAAATAGAATGCATTGTATGCCTACTCACCGAAGACTGATTATTTGAACACAAAATCCATCCTTCTTTCTTTCCTCATTGTGGGTTGAAAAAACAGCTTTGTAGTCCGCGAATTAATTCCTTTATCAAATTCAGTTTCCTAGTTCTGAGGTTTTGCATCTACCTGCCCATAGACCCCGCCTCTCAATATTGGTAATCCAATCAAAAGACGTGCACGCCCGCCTGCTAGCTGGCTCCTGTGCCGGTTCCGGGGCCTTCTCGAAGGCCTAGAGGAGCCAACTCTAAAGCTGATTGGTTGACACAACATCGTCATTCCCATTCACTTGAAGCTACCAGCGCCCGCAATGTTGATTCTGAAGGCCTAAGGGCAGATTTTAGCCCCCTGGCAACACACGATGGCTGAATATGATTGGATAAAAGATCTAACATAAAGACCAGCCCTCCAAATCTCAACCTGGGGCTGGCAGCAGCGCAACCAAGAGGAACGCTATGAAATTAAGAGAAGAACTCTTACTCTGGGAAATAATTGAATACATATTTGTGGGAAAATATATTTAGTAAAAAATATATATTCTGATTATGTTTAGGCCAGCAGAGAAGGCCTTGCTGGCCCTGACGGCCCGCCACTGACTAGCCGTGACGATGAGGTAGAGATAAAAGAAGACCCTGAAACCATGGCTGTAGTGCCAGGTCCACACATCGGCTGAAGGTGTGGGGAGCCATTGAATTGATAAACAACACATCCCAGAAGTCTCAACTCATCGGCTATCACCTAAAAGGCAAAACACAAGAATGTCCCGTGTTATGTAGACACCTCCACATGAGCGTATGCGTCCTTAAGTCCATGCGGTGAACCAATCGCCCGTCTGTTTAGATCCAGCAACTGTCTGACGGTTAACCCCCTATGTCTGTCGTGAGTGAGGACAATAGAAACATCTGTTTCTGTAAACGGCCCTAAATCTCTTCTGAGAGGTAATCCATCTCTTCCTGGGGGGATAGATTCACCTCTTTGACCCCCGTGAACAGAGGAGGGACGATGCAGAAGTGGAGAGAATGACAGTTTCAGAGTCCTGTCGACACGCAGCTGTGTCATCGTGACTCCTAGAAGCTGCTTGGGGATGAGTGACTGTGGTGCAACAGCTAGAACTCTGTGATATCCTGCCCCTGGTTTTCATTCTGCCAGAACTTCCCTAAACACGAGGATGGCCCTTGGGGGGCCGACAGAGAAAAGGCTGAGATGGCAATGAGGTTCGAAAACATACAGCAGAAGACAATGTGTTAGCAAGGTTACTTTAGGGCTTTGCATAAGCTAACCTAATACATGAAATCAATATAGTGCTATAATTCATTGCACTGGCAAATTGTATACCACTAATATATAATAATACCTTCAAAACAGGATTTAGATATACTCAGAAACTAATGTTATTTTCTGACACCATGTGTTGATTAAAATAAAAATGTTCCAAATACTTTAGAGGTATTTTTAGGCTTAATAAAACTTAATAAATAACTTAATAAATTAAATCAATATAGTGCTATAATCCATTGCAGTGGCAAAGCCTAAAACTCAGAAAACTGAAAAATCCCCCACCCACATAACTGGCCCATTATAAAGAGAAATAAAGTACTTCTTGTTTCGTGGACACTGGTACCTACACTGCTTATATCACCCTTTGGTTTTTGGACGAGTTTTGAAGCCTTTGGTTCAGCATTTTGTCCGTCGCCATCTTGTTTTTTCTAAACCAAAGTGACATGAGAGATTGTAGCTAAGTGCAACTAAGCGCTGAATAAGACATTTTCGGCAACCAGAAATGTAGCAATAATACACAAGCCAGACCTGCATGTGTCACGCATGTCAAGGTTAAGAACTCCCTTATCCCCACATGGCTGCGTCCCTCTTGTGTCGTGGTACAGTCGAACATGTTTCAGCCACTTGAGATCCACACCTTCCATCTCACTGCGAGCCTGTTTGGTGTTTGTTTCCCAGATGGTGCGTGTTGCATAATAAGGAAAGAGCACTCAAATGATGCAACTAGTGGTCACTTCCAGTCCTTGCACAACGGTTTCTTGTGATCTGGGGCCTCAATACAGTGACAAGTTCCTGTTTTTGGAGGAACTCCCATTTCAGGGTGTTTTAAGGTTTAAGGTTTAAGGTTTTTTATTTGCCATCTGTGCCTAGACCAGCAGTCCAGACACATCGGAATTATTTTTGCAGGGTTCTCCGAGTCAAGAGGTACAAAACAACACACTATAATAACAGTAACAGTAACAATAATAGAAATATGAAACATATCTCAAAAAAAAAAAAAAAAACACCGTACAAAAAACACTGTACATAGTGTGGTAATGTGTATGTATGCAATATTTACAGTATAAACAGTAATAAGTATGTAAGTAGGCTAGTGCTGTACCTGGCTTGTAAAAGGAAAGAAGGAGGGGGAGGGGACAGTGATATGGGGATATTGCACATGTTCAGATGTTGGGGGAAGGTTGTGTGGGGCTATTGCACTGATTGTAGTGTTGCACATTTTTCACAGTTTTAAGGAGTGCCTCTTTCTCAGTAGCTGTGTTGTGCCATCAGTCTGACTGTGGCAGGGAAGAAGCTGTTGAAGAAGCGTGTCCTATGGGTGACGATGCTGTCCGCTCTGCTGTGTCTCAGGTTGTATGTGCAGTGTTTGTGTCGGAGCAGAGAGTGAGCTGGTTGTGTCATGAAGCCAAGAATGATAGAGCTGTCGTGGTAAATACGCTTGTACTTTTTGACCCCTTCTCTCTGATCATTGGCTTTTCTCTGTCGGCTCTCTGGTAGTTTTCACCACGAAACCCCCTGGGGAGCTCTCATACTGAGAGTTTGTTCCAATTATTGTTGCCAAGTTCTCATCTGGCACAATGAGATAATTGTTGTTGTTGTCTACAATGTATAGCCACCTTAGAGAAGAAGGTCCCTACAGTCTGGGGCCCTACACAGGGTGGTGGTGGCAGCTGATGGCTGCACATCGGTAAATCAAGCACATCACATGATCACACTATTTGTGTGTGTGTGTGTGTGTGTGTGTGTGTGTGTGTGTGTGCGTGTGTCTGTGTGTGTGTGTGTGTGTGTGTGTGTGTGACACCTAATGCACATCTCTCAAATGAGAATGCACATCTGTACCTTTTTTTTAAACTAGTGCCACAGTAAATCACATGATCACACTATTTGTGTGTTTGTGTGCATGTGTGTGTGCGTGTGTGTGTGTGTGTGTGACCTAATGCACATCTCTCAAATGAGAATGCACATCTGTACCTTTTTTTAAACTAGTGCCACAGTAAATTGGTGACTATTTTCCATAATGTATTTATACACATTTCTGAGGCCTGCAACATTTCCAGAGAAAGCAGAAATATTACAACGCACACCCACTACTGCCATTTCTATGGCAACAGTTGCTATAGTTAAATATCCAGTGAAAAGGCACACTGTGTACAAGCAAATACACACAGCACCACCTACATCCCACAGACACAGAGAGATGCCTCCTGTGTCTGTGGAGCAGAGACAGTGGCATCAGGCCTGAGGGGCCTCGAGTTGGGCCCCCGGCCTCAGGCACATTGAGGAAATGAATTCGGACTGCGAGTGCAAAAGCAGCAGTGACACTGATGTAGACGAGAGGGGAAGTGACAAATAAGGAATCTACAATGTACCATTTAGTCGTAATCTCAACATACCTGTTGTTTTAAACACTGTGCGGCCGGACCTACGAGAGCTGATCCATTGCCTGATGTAAACGTCTTTAATGTTACACTCGAAGAGGAGCACAAGGCCAACTCACCCGCAGGTTGATGTCCCTCATCCTCTCTTGGCGCAGCTTCGACAGATTGGCAACTCTGGACATTGTGACGAGGTGAAAATAAAATATCCAATATCGGCGGTTGTATACTTTTCGGATACCAAAGAGAAATAAAAACACAATCTTCCTTCGCCGGCCAACTGCAATGTGCTTCTGCTTCTACTGAAGTGACTGTTCCTGTGAGAAATCTGACTTCTGAATCACCACCGCCCCCTCACACACACACGCACGCGCGCACACACACGCACACATGCACACACACACACACACACACACACACACACACAGTGTTCAGCTGTGTGTGAATGCTGAGGATAGACGAGTATCTGCACTTTGCTACATCCCAATATGAAACCATTTACAAAATGCTAATTTTTAACGGCAGCTTTTCATACACGGAAAAGAAAAGTTAAAGTTCAACAGTAAAGATATCGTATGTCTGCAGCGTCAGGAGTTAGTGTGATGTAACATGAGGAACACACTCAGCTCAAAGTGGTCAGCTCCAGTAGTTGGTAGGTGAGAATGTTACTTACAAAACAGTGGGACCTGGTCTGTTGTTTACTCGTTAGGACCTGACAGGTGAGTAGTCTGTTGTTTACTCATTAGGACCTGACAGGTGAGTGGTCTGTTGTTTACTCATTAGGACATGACAGGTGAGTGGTCTGTTGTTTACTCATTAGGACATGACAGGTGAGTGGTCTGTTGTTTACTCATTAGGACCTGCCAGGTGAGTGGTCTGTTGTTTACTCATTAAGACCTGACAGGTGAGTGGTCTGTTGTTTACTCATTAGGACCTGACAGGTGAGTGGTCTGTTGTTTACTCATTATGACCTGACAGGTGAGTGGTCTGTTGTTTACTCATTAGGACCAGCCAGGTGAGTGGTCTGTTGTTTACTCATTAGGACCTGACAGGTGAGTGGTCTGTTGTTTACTCATTAGGACCTGCCAGGTGAGTGGTCTGTTGTTTACTCATTAGGACCTGCCAGGTGAGTGGTCTGTTGTTTACTCATTAGGACCTGACAGGTGAGTGGTCTGTTGTTTACTCATTAGGACCTGACAGGTGAGTGGTCTGTTGTTTACTCATTAGGACCTTACAGGTGAGTGGTCTGTTGTTTACTCATTAGGACCTGCCAGGTGAGTGGTCTGTTGTTTACTCATTAGGACCTGCCAGGTGAGTGGTCTGTTGTTTACTCATTAGGACCTGCCAGGTGAGTGGTCTGTTGTTTACTCATTAAGACCTTACAGGTGAGTGGTCTGTTGTTTACTCATTAGGACCTTACAGGTGAGTGGTCTGTTGTTTACTCATTAGGACCTGCCAGGTGAGTGGTCTGTTGTTTACTCATTAGGACCTGACAGGTGAGTGGTCTGTTGTTTACTCATTAGGACCTGACAGGTGAGTGGTCTGTTGTTTACTCGTTAGGACCTTACAGGTGAGTGGTCTGTTGTTTACTCATTAGGACCTGCCAGGTGAGTGGTCTGTTGTTTACTCATTAAGACCTGACAGGTGAGTGGTCTGTTGTTTACTCGTTAGGACCTTACAGGTGAGTGGTCTGTTGTTTACTCATTAGGACCTGCCAGGTGAGTGGTCTGTTGTTTACTCATTAGGACCTGCCAGGTGAGTGGTCTGTTGTTTACTCATTAGGACCTGCCAGGTGAGTGGTCTGTTGTTTACTCATTAAGACCTGACAGGTGAGTGGTCTGTTGTTTACTCATTAAGACCTGACAGGTGAGTGGTCTGTTGTTTACTCATTAGGACCTGCCAGGTGAATGGTCTGTTGTTTACTCATTAGGACCTGACAGGTGAGTGGTCTGTTGTTTACTCATTAGGACCTGCCAGGTGAGTGGTCTGTTGTTTACTCATTAGGACCTGCCAGGTGAGTGGTCTGTTGTTTACTCATTAGGACCTGACAGGTGAGTGGTCTGTTGTTTACTCATTAGGACCTGCCAGGTGAGTGGTCTGTTGTTTACTCATTTATATGAAGGGCATTAGTCAGTCGTGCTTTAAATGCATGTTGTTGCGTATTAGTGCACGTTAGAGGATGAGCTCTGCTTTGACAATGAAGTCATGAATAAGATTTGAACTCATGAAGACCGTCAGCTATGACGATGAATGAATGAAAAGGTGAGCTGTGAATATGATGAACACGGTCTGTTGTTATGACGACACGATGAAGACGAGCTCTGACTTTAAACTAATACGATCTGTAATGACGAGGAATTACTTTTTAAAAACTCAGCTAGGACTATGAACTGATGAATAAGATCAACAATGAATCGGAAATATGGAATCAATATGTTTATTATTATGATCTATATAATACAGTCTGTGATGACTATGGCCAGCAATTATATGAACTGATGAATAAGTTCAGCTCTGAAGATGAACGAGAGACTAACGTCTGTTACTATGAACTATAATGAATCAGGTCTCCTATGACTATGAACTAATGCATATAATGTTATGACTTTAAACTGATGACAAAGGTCTGTTATGACTATGAATTTATGAATGCTGTTATGACTTTAAACTGATGACAAAGGTCTGTTATGACTATGAACTACGCGGAATAAGGTCAGCTAGAACTATGAAATATGGAATAAATACTTGTATTACTCTGAACTATTAAATAAGGTATATTGTCAGCTATGACTATGAACTGATGAATAGGTTCAGCTATGATGATGCATTTGTTATTAATGTCTGCTTTGACTATGAGCTAATGAATATAATGTTATGACTATAAAAAAATGAATACAATGTTATGACTATAAATGAATGAATACAATGTTATGAATATAAATGAATGAATACTGTTTGCTATGACAAAAAGCAATTAAATTCAGTTTATTTTGCATAGCCCAAAATCACAAATTACAAACTCCCCTCAGTCTGTAGACATACGACCTCCCTGACCTTTGACCTCACATCGGATCAGGATCACCCTGGAGAGCAGCAGAGGAAGATCCCTCTCCAGGATGGACAGAAGCTGTATCAACGTTAAAGTTACATTTAAATGTTCCGTTTTTAATCTTAGCACTGAGTCAAAGTGATTTAACGCATTACTTGTAAACTAATACTCTGAGACTAAAGATTGCTTGTTAGATCCTCCAAAACTGAATTATATCTCATGTCCACTTCTTTCCAGCTGCAATCGGGTTCATCCACAAAGACCAGGACCCCCACGGAGCCTCACATCCTTTTATTTTCTTATTAGAATATACTGACAATTTTATATTATAATATTAAATAATATTTTAAAGTACTGGTATCTGCTTGTTATTTACCATAAGCATCTACTAATGGACTATGATAAAATATCAAGAAAAGGTTTTAAATGAACATGCAATTTAAGGATTATCTAATCTCTACTTGTTGTATTGACAATAAGTGTATAATTTATACACTTATATAATAATAAAAAAGTGTATATTTATATTTTCTATTTATTTTCATTGATGCTCTGATGTGCGCTGCTGCTGTGATTTTTGAAATGTCCTCACTGTGGGACGAATAAAGGAATATCATATCATATAAAAATGAAAGACCTGAAGAAGAAGATTCCTAGAGCTCGGTATAAGTGCATCAGACCGCCCAACTTGGCATACCTGATCCAGATGTTGTCCAATAATTAATTTCCTCACTTTAAAGTGACTCAATAGATTCATTAGAATAAATAATGCAAGTTGAGCTCGTTTCAAACAAGGTGCATTTCTATGTATATTTATTGTATGGCGCCACCTTGTGGAATAACAGAACTATAGCCATCATAATGGCATTGATAACAATATATATAGTGGTATATGTTCATTCTTATGGCTTAACATAGCCGATACTTTAACAAGCTTGGTTGAAAATACGAATCACACTGTAGGCTATGTATTGCCCTATAACATTATATTATAACGTTGTTATAGTAAAAGTTATTTCTTCAAACGTGAGCTGCGTGTTTTAAATAAAGTTGTGTTTCCAAAAAAAGGGAAGGACGAGGGAAAAAAAGAAGAGGGGCGGAAGAAGAGAAGATCAGCCATCTTCGTGAGGTCGGAATCTGCAGTGCAGCGGTAATATCTTTAGTATTTATGAATGATCAAGTACTCCAGCGTCTCCGGAACTCAGTGAACGTTAAGTAGCCGCAGACTGAACGTCGGCAGCGGACTCGCTTCGTACTCGCGTCCCTCCGCTAGCTTGTTTCAGTCTGCGGCTACCGAGGTGACGTCAAAGTCACGTGGCTCACAATGCGGAAGAGAAACGGAATGCACCACGTAACGTTAAGTTACGTAGCGTTATGTTACGTCGCGTTAAATTACGTAGCGTTAAGTTACACAGCGTTAAGTTACATAGCGTTAACTTACGTTGCGTTAAGTTACGTAGCGTTAAGTTACGTAACGGTATAACAACAGAGCTCTATTGTTCCCTTTCAGCGATAACTTCACACATCATAACGCGCCATGAAATGATACAAACATGGATGCAATCAAAACAAGAAGAAAAAGATAGGAAAAAGGAATTAAATAAACAAATGCATTTAACATAACGGCGGACTTGAGAGTTAAATTATTGATGTGATAGATATTAAATAAATATGAAGTGGTTAATGTTTTTCATGGTTACTTTACATGTGACATGTTTTCATAATACAAATGTAATTAATAATGTACACTGTTATAATAATTGTCTTCCAACGTGTTTGGTTAGGCTGCAACTATAATGAATCTGTCTGTTCTTACTTCATTAATCCATTTGGGGTCAATCATGTCGGTTTTTTGGGGTTTCCACCCACAAATAAAGCCTCAAGCACAACCGGCAGCCGGTCACATGTCAGACCACCAGTCCACATTCCTCTTCTTGTGCTTGACTCAAACTGGCAACCCTCGGACTGAACGATTGTCTTTAAAATTGATCTGCTGATTATTTGAGAAAGAGCATAGAAAAACATTTGATGGATTGGGGAAAGGTTAATATCATTATAATATAGGTGTAATAATGTGAATGAATTGCTTACAAAAAACATGGATGCCTGGTGAAGTTTCCTACGATAAAAAAATAAAATATATATATATATACAGGTAATGGTAATATGGTGATATTACATTTAATGTGGAGTAACTTTCTCAGGATGTTTCTGTTTGAGGTTCTCTGTTCAGATTTAATTATTGTCACGTTTGAATGTGACATATTAATATTTTTTACAATGTATAAGTATTTATTTTCTTCACATTTTCAGATGCCGAGACATTGCTCAGCAGGCGGCTGCAAATCTCGAGACAACCGCGTGACTCGTAATGCTGGCATCACCTTTCACAAGTGAGCATATTGTAGAACGTTGTGCTACAAGGGGGAAAGACCTTTTGATGCCGGTTCTATTCACTGTTTACAACAATCTTTCCTTTGTAATGAATGTAACTTTTGAATTTGATGTAGCTTTCCTCCACTAGTGTTTAAATGATGAAGCAGTTGATGGAAACGTTATCTCGTGGGAACTCGCGTTAAACCGCTTGCCAAGTTCTGACAAAAAATAACTCATTCTATTTCTGACAACCCAGAGCTGTGTCAGATATTTAATTAAATAATGAACATCGTAAAAAAGACATGTCATTTCGCGTTACTTGGTTCGTTCGTGCCTTAGAGGGGGCGTGGCTTATCTCTTTGGCCTTACTCCGTGGAAACAGTTATCATCTCCGCCATCCACATCCACCATGAAAGAAATAACCACTAGTTCTGCTTTTATAATGCCATGGTGTTTGGGTTCAGAACATTAATATCATATGCACAGTATATACTGTTTATATAGACTTTTCACCTCAGCTGGTAAAGATGGGGCTAATTTCACTTGTATATATTTATTAATTAGGCTGTATACTACCTAATAATACATCATAGTTCATTTATATTTTTTATTAAGAATTGAAATCTGCAAAGTAGCCTAACTAATAACTAATACTGTCAAATAAATGTAGTGAAGATAGAAATACCGTACAATATTTCCCTCTGAGATTTATTGACCCAGAGGGATACATCTACATACAATGTAAATACTCGAGTAAAGTACTAGTTCCTCAAAACTGTACTTGAGTACAGTATTCATTAAATATACTTAGTTACATCAAACCACTGCTAAAACATGAGCTCAGAAGTGTTTCTGAGAGCACATCATTCTCCAGAGATCCTCTTTTACTCTGAAATGTACAACACTCTGTGACTGGGTGTTAAAGCGCTTTGATTGGTCGGAAGATGAGAAGCTCTACACAAGTACAGTCCATTTACCCCTATGAGGGGTGTGTGTGTGTGTGTGTGTGTGTGTGTGGGGGGGGGTTGGAGAGCCAAATCTTGAGGGAACCACCGGTCTGGAGAAGGACCTGGCAACATAGACTCAAGACACCTGCCATACAAACACTCCCATCTGTAGAAAGTGCTGTAATAAAGATTCTACACGTCACTCCACCATGCTCTGGGTGTCACATTAAAGATATATGATGGAACTCCTCTTGTCTTTCACAACTGTCAGAGATGCTCTTCACAGCGTTTATGCTGTTCTTAAATATCTCCCTTGAACTTGTGTATTGAAGGGCCGAACGTGTAAACAACAATAAGGAGACCAAATGTTATTTGATGAATCATACTGCATCATTGTGATGGATAGATTACCAAAAGGAGCTGCTCGGAGGAACCTTTGGATCACCAACTCCCACCGTGCAGACTCCTGGGACCCTCAGACGGACTTCGTCTACTTCTGCTCCAAACACTTCAGCCCGGACAGCTTCGAGCTGACTGGGTGCAGGTCTGTGGCCTCCATCAGGATCAACAGCTCCTGTTATTCTGGGTCTACTGCTCATGGTGTTGTTGTAACGGCCTCTCATGTGTCACCCCCAGTGGGATCAGGAGACTGAAGGAAGATGCATTTCCTACAGTATTTGATTCCTCTTCCACCATCAAATGTAAAAGACCAGGAGCCCTGCAGACCCAAGAGGACCTCGCTCCTCTCAGGTACACATGTCTTCTAGTTGTTGGTGACGCAGCTTCTGCCAACCTTTTGGCTCACACTCCTCACTCCCTGAGCATAACATATTCTGATCTTGTAAAATGACAGTGAGGCATCCCGTCATATGATTTGTTTTCACAAGTTATGAAACAAACAAAAAACATTATCTCAAGAATTGTCACTTTTTCCAAGACTTTAAATATTTTTATATTTGTTCTGTTCCCAGTTCTGTGATTAGTGAGTACGGTACTCTGGGTAATGAGCCATTTTGGCAATCTGAAAAACAATACATGCATATCATTTAATTTGTGTAACTAGAGTGCTATTTATCACATGGCTAATAATATTACATAACATTTATTTGTACAGCACTGAGTTCAGTGCTTTACTCTGTGTCACACACTCCTTTAAATAGTAGACATGTTTCAGTCTGGACCAAAGTGGTGGACTGACCAGTAGATATCTCCCTTTTTAGATCCACGCTGCTAGCGTGGCTAACATGTCATATATAAAACAAATACAAAGATAAAGCAGAGGCATTCACAGACGATACATCAATTATAATGATAGTTATTGGTAAACCGGTAGACTTCATCCATTTCTGTTTCACACAAACATTACATTAAGACTTGTTTCTAAAGTAAAATCTTAATAAAAGTTTTTTCAACATACTGGATATGTGCCTTGAAAGACACTTAGTCATCGATCAAATACTCTCTCTATTTTAAGGTATACACAATGGACCATGCTGATCTTACTGCTCTCAATGTAGTTAAACAAATGTTTAGTGTGTCCTCTAGAAGTGGTTCATGTAATCTAATGCAGACTAAAGTTACTCAGGCCTTAGCAGGAGTGGGTAGAAATGAAAAGTTAAGTTTACTATAATCTGACAACCATTTCTGTATATTGTTAATAATAGAGGGCCAGAATAAACCTTGTGGTACCTTGATAACAGTACTAAAACAAATTGATGGGTTGTGACATTGTGTGCTCTTGGATAGCATTGTGTGGTATTGGATAGCATTGTGTGCTAGTGGGTAGCATTGTGTGCTAGTGGATGGCATTGTGTGCTAGTGGATAGCACTGTGTGCTAGTGGATGACATTGTGTGCTAGTGGATAGCATTGTGTGATAGTGGATAGCATTGTGTAATAGCATTGTGTGCTAGTGGATAGCATTGTGTGCTAGTGGATAGCATTGTGTGCTCGTGGATAGCATTGTGTGCTATTGGATAGCATTGTGTGCTATTGGATAGCATTGCGTGCTAGTGGATAGCATTGTGTGCTCGTGGATAGCATTGTGATAGCATTGTGTGCTAGTGGACAGCATTGTGTGCTAGTGGATAGCATTGTGTAATAGCATTGTGTGCTAGTGGATAGCATTGTGTGATAGCATTGTGTGATAGCATTGTGTGCTAGTGGAGAGCATTGTGTGCTATTGGATAGCATTGTGTGCTCGTGGATTGCATTGTGATAGCATTGTATAGCAATAAAACAAGTTCCAGACATGATACACATGTTGTGTTCAGCATCAAGTGTGCAAAGGTGTGTCCTTCCATGTGTCACACACCTGTATCTCCTGCCATATGGAGGCAATGCTAATCAGTGTTCGTACGGTCATGGAAAACCTGGAAAAGTCATGGAATTTTAAAATGGTCATTTCCAGGCCTGGAAAAGTCATGGAAAAAAACGTAAATCATAAAAGTTTTGGAAAAGTCATGAAAATTTGTTATAATCACATGTTTTTTAAAGAAAGACGCTCAAAATATAAGCCAGCGT
This sequence comes from Pseudoliparis swirei, assembly GCF_029220125.1. Taxonomy (NCBI): domain Eukaryota; kingdom Metazoa; phylum Chordata; class Actinopteri; order Perciformes; family Liparidae; genus Pseudoliparis; species Pseudoliparis swirei. Next base: position 716,572 of record NC_079388.1, read on the forward strand.
ACGCTCTCAATACGCAAAATGTTCTAAATTGTTCATGTTTAAACCGAGATTTCAGTTTGGTCATGGAAATTTGGTTTAAAGTCATGGAAAAGTCATTGGTCAAAATGTGTAAGAACCCTGGCTAATCGACACACACTTGTCCCTTCATGTTCCTTTCTGTAGGAAGAATCCCCGCTCAGGAGACCCGGAGAGCGCTCAGCAGGAGACCGGCAGGTGTCCACCTTCAGAGGAACCCGCGCTCCAGAGGTCGCTTGCAGCAGTTGAGAAGAATAACGCCAACACACCCGCATCTTCTCAAGAGCCACCCGGGCTGGAGCACCTCTCACAGCAAGACTGTAGTCCGGCCCCGGCGGCTTGTCCCCTCTCCCCGTCGCGTTTCATGAGGCGTTTGCCCCCCCCTCTCGGCTTCTATCTGCCTAAGGAGCACAGCTATGCTCAGCTCTGCCCCCTGCTGTGGAGGAGACGTTACGACCAGGCCATCGACTGCTTGGAGAAGGCTCTACGGCAACTGCATGCTGCTAGGCGGAGGGAGAACCGCCTGCGTAGCGCTGTGCTGAGGCTCCATGATCAACGAGATGGTGGTAAAAACCGAGGGGGCTGGACTCAAGCGGGGGAGAGGAGAGCTAACCAGGAAGAGAGTGAGAATGATGGTAAGTCTGAGGACACGGGCGTGTGTGAGGACAGATGTGTGGATCAGACAGAGTTGGGGAGTCCTTTTCTTCTGGCCACTACCAGCTGGTCTGAGGAGGAGAAGGCTTACTGCTGTTACTGTGGAAGAGGGCAGCCGGCACCGGTTGGGGGTCAGGTAGCACGCAGAGATCCAAAGACTGTCGAAGACGTCCAGCCCACAGGGCACAGGGACCCTCTGCAGACTCCGAGGTGTGTTGAGACCGGTGCTCCTGACACAGCTGACGATGCCAAAGACAAACAAGTAGTCAGGCTGGAAAGGCCACCTGGGACACGTGTGGAAACCAGTGGCTCCAATCCCCAAATCCTGCTCCAAACCCGAGGTCTTCAGCACGCGACCCCTGCTGCAGGGCTTGTGCCTGAGACCCACGAGCAGAGTTTGCAGAAGCTGCTCCCTGACCCGAGCGAGGGGCAAACTGACGCTGTGGGTCACGAGCATCACCTGGACCTGCAGCTGCTGTGGATCCAGGACAGTTTGGAGGGGGGGGTCGTTCTCATGCCGGTCCCTGCTGAAGAGGGACTACACAGAGTCGTGGCTGATGAAGCTCAAACCATCGTTGTGTCAGGAGTGGACCTCAAAGGAGACTCGGGCCGGGTGACGGAGGACAGCAGAGGTCCGTCCAGAGTCCAACCCGGGGATGAGGAGCAGAGTGGCCTGCGGTCTGCTCTCAACACCACAGTGGTGGAGATGGGAGAAGATGTGAGGGAGAAGCTTAAAGAACACCTGGAGGGGTTTCACCTGCAGCTGAGCAGCGAGTTCAGGAACTGACGAGAAGTTCTGAGTGGACACAACTTCAGGTGTGCCAGTCCTGGATGATGTACTGGGTTTCAGAGGAATGCACGACACCAGCCGTGGTGATGCTGTAGAGCAACTCACAATGAAGTTACCGAAGTTAGAATCCCAAAGATATCTGTTTTAATCTCTGACCAGTGCACGTGTGTTTAGAGCTCGCATCCCCCGCTTGGGATGTTATGGGAAGTCTTCATCGACGTTCATCCTACTGCAAAGGCTTTGATCAGCGGCCATATTGGCCTGAACACATTCATTCAATACAAGTCTTTGAGATTACTGCTTTAAGACGTATTCAGTGGGTTGTCACGTCACAGAAGTGAATGAAATGTGCTCTTTAAAGTGCTGAGCCAATATACTGTATATCTACTGAGTGTATGTATATCAGCGCCTGGTGTATCTATCTACTGTATGTATCTACCATGGAGCTCCATTGTTGTTCGAAAGCTGTTGAAAACACTTTAATGAGCCTTATGAAATGAAACTATATATTTGTAAAGATGTATTTATTTAGTAGGAGCCGATGGCGTTTGAGTTGAAGCCGACTGGGTGGGGAACTTTCTAACACTCTCAATTACAGTAAATTAATTGTCGAGCCCAATATTACAGATGATCCTCAGAGGGCTTTACACTCCGTACAGCACAAGACTACAACTCCCCAAAAACCCTTTGGGGGGAAAAAGGAAGAGACCTTCAGGAAGAGCAACAGAGGAGGATCCCTCTATGAGGACAGAGGAGACATGTCATGTGACCAGAGAGAAGGACCCCTCTTAGGACAGAGATGTCATGTGACCAGAGAAGAGGATCCCTCTGAGGACAAAGATATCATGTGACCAGACAGGAGAATCCCTCTCTGAGGACAGAGGAGACATGTCATGTGACCAGACAGGAGGATCCCTCTCTGAGGACAGAGGAGACATGTCATGTGACCAGAGGAACAGCGGTACATAGTTATAATCCATGATATAAATTATTCAGATAATGAGAATGGTATTAGCACTATTATTAGCAGGAATAATAATAGTAAGATAATGTCTTTTTATATTATCTTAATGACGATTAAAGTACAGAAAGTAAAAGATTGTTGGTTGTGGACTCCTAATGGGATTTGTAGACAATTAGAACAAAACATCTTTAATTTTTAAATCAAACGTGTTTAAAAATCAAAGATTAAATGACAACATGAATAATTCACCAGTGAGATGACAGACATGAAGATAAAGCTCTGATGTGGAAATAAAGGGATAATTGTTATTTTGACTGAGTTTATTTCAGTTTCTTTTTCGTTTTAACTTTGTTAGGAGGCGCAATATCGAATAGAAACAAGGGTTTACATTTGCTGGAGAATAATAACTAGAATGTTTTCATGGCTTTAAGACGTATCCGTATAATACAATTGACTTAAATACCTTCTCATGTCCTGATATAGATAGAAAGATAAATGGAAGAATGGATGGAGAGAGAATTGGACTTGGACTCTCCGTCAACACATACGTGACACGAGGACATCAAATAATTGAAGTTCTGCCGATGTTCTTGTTCCATCACTCATGGTGCTTCTTGCCAACATGACAACGTCCATAACCAATGTCCATAACCAACGTCCATTACTAATGTCCATAACCAACGTCCATTACTAATGTCCATAACCAACGTCCATAACCAATGTCCATAACCAACGTCCATTACTAATGTCCATAACCAACGTCCATTACTAATGTCCATAACCAACGTCCATAACCAACGTCCATAACCAATGTCCATAACCAACGTCCATAACCAACGTCCGAAACTAACGTCCATAACCAACGTCCATAACTAACGTCTATAACCAACGTCCATTACTAATGTCCATAACTAACGTCCATAACCAACGTCCATTACTAATGTCCATAACCAACGTCCATAACCAACGTCCGTAACTAACGTCCATAACCAACGTCCATAACTAACGTCTATAACCAATGTCCATTACTAATGTCCATAACTAACGTCCATAACCAACGTCCGTAACTAACGTCCATAACTAACGTCCAAAACCAACGTCCGTAACTAACGTCCATAACCAACGTCCATAACTAACGTCTATAACCAATGTCCATTACTAATGTCCATAACCAACGTCCATAACTAACGTCCATAACCAACGTCCATAACTAACGTCTATAACCAATGTCCATTACTAATGTCCATAACTAACGTCCATAACCAACGTCCATAACCAACGTCCGTAACTAACGTCCATAACCAACGTCCATAACTAACGTCTATAACCAACGTCCATAACTAACGTCCAGAACCAACGTCCAAAACTAATGTCCATAACTAACGTCCATTACTAATGTCCATAACTAACATCCACAACCAACGTCCATAACTAATGTCCATAACTAACGTCCATAACCAATGTCCCTAACCAACGTCCATAACCAACGTCCATTACTAATGTCCATAACCAACGTCCATAACTAATGTCCATAACTAACGTCCATAACCAACGTCCATTACTAATGTCCATAACTAACGTCCATAACTAATGTCCATTACTAATGTCCATAACCAACGTCCATAACTAATGTCCATTACTAATGTCCATAACCAACGTCCATTACTAATGTCCATAACTAACGTCCATAACCAACGTCCATAACCAACGTCCATTACTTATGTCCATAACTAACATCCATAACCAACGTCCATAACTAATGTCCATAACTAACATCCATAACCAATGTCCATAACCAACATCCATAACCAACGTCCATAACCAACGTCCATAACTAACGTCCATAACCAACGTCCATTACTAATGTCCATAACTAACGTCCATAACCAACGTCCATAACCAACGTCCATAACTAACGTCCATAACCAACGTCCTTAACCAACGTCTATAACCAACGTCCATAACCAACGTCCATAACCTAACCAACGTCCATAACCAACGTCCATAACCAATGTCCATAACCAATGTCCATAAGCAACGTCCTTAACCAACGTCCATAACCAACGTCCATAACCTAACCAACGTCCATAACCAACGTCCATAACCAACATCCATAACCAACGTCCATAACCTAACCAACGTCCATAACCAACGTCCATAACCAACGTCCATAACTAACGTCCATAACCAACGTCCTTAACCAACTTCTATAACCAATGTCCATAACCTAACCAACGTCCATAACCAACATCCATAACCAATGTCCATAAGCAACGTCCTTAACCAACGTCCATAACCAACGTCCATAACCTAACCAACGTCCATAACCAACGTCCATAAGCAACGTCCTTAACCAACGTCCATAACCAATGTCCATAACCAATGTCCATAAGCAACGTCCTTAACCAACGTCCATAACCAACGTCCATAACCTAACCAACGTCCATAACCAATGTCCACAACCAACGTCCATAACTAACGTCCATATCTGTACGGCGACCGGTCACCATTCAGTTCCCTGACCTCAGACATGCGGATGTTAGTCCCGCCCCACCAGGAAGAGGAGCACCATGGCTTCTGGAGGAGCTGGCGATGTCGTCAGAGGTGTCTCAGCTTCAATGAACAATGGGCTTCCACAGATGAGGGTGTTTACTGATCACACAGGGAGGGTCCAACTGTGAGATGCATTATGGGAAGAGATCGAGTGTTTATGGAGTTTGAGTCACAGCGACTCCTTTGACAAGACAGTAGGCCTATACACGTTTGTTCCCCAAAGGTTCTTCTAAAATTGTGATTTGGGGACTTGTAGGGGGCATTTTTGTTCATATGTTGGGATCTGCATGTGTATTGCTGTGTGTGTGTGTTCATGTGTTCATGTGTTCATGCAGGCACGTGCACAGACATTTTGGGGGGGTGGCTCAAAAAAAAAAAAAAAAATGCCACAAAATAAATTCTATAAGAGTGAAGCATTTGCAGCATTACACTGATGATACACATGATACACCTGCGTTTCGTTCTGGGCAGCATCAGGGCAGCATCAGCTTTCTTTTTCTTTTATGAATAATTAATATATATTATATATAGCAACAGTACGCGTTCTGATTGGCTAATGCTAATGGGTGCCCATGCCATATTGCCCTCCTCCTCGGTGGTCTGAGGATGGATCCTCTATTGCATTTTCGTCATTTTTCAAAATGAGCGATGATACATCAACAGACACATCCTTCTGAACAACAATTTCCTTATGATTTTTTTTTTTTGGCCACCAAATCCTAAATAGCCCTGTAAAATAGAGACGGAATAAGAATGCACTCTCTCTCTCTCTCTCTCCTCTCTCTTCTCTACTCTCTACACTAAAACATAACTAACGTCAGTAAACGGTTGTCCAGCTTTGTGAGTTTTTTTTGTTTGTTTGTTGTTTGAAACGTCGGTTAGGAGCAGCGACGTCATTGTGTTGTTTTCAGTGTCAATGTTGTTTGATTTGTTCACAACAACGTCGATCACAAACACGTGGACGGTCTGGAGGTCTGGTGGTGGTGCTCAGAGAAGGGAGAGGGGAGGAGGAGGGAGGAGGAGGGAGGAGGAGGGAGGGAGGAGAGGAGGAGGGAGGGAGGGCGTGAGCTTGTGAGCAGGGCGGAGCATGTCAGCATGAGGGGGCGAAAATGAACAAAGAGTCGGAAGTGTTGACATTTTTGAGATGACTTGATGACAGAAAGATGAAAACAAATAAAATGCAGGCTAACAAAAAAAGGCCAAAGGGCAAAAGAGCTCCCTGAGCACCAGGCTGGTCTGTGTTCATGTGTTCATGCTTATGTTCAACAGCTCAGAGACCAACACAGTGGGAATATCCACGGAGATTCATTTGACTGGGTGCGGCTGTTACTGTTGAGACCAGCGAGTGTCTGTCCATGACACACACACACACACACACACACACACACACTCTGACTAAAGTCATAAAACCAGATCAAAAGAGTGTGTCTGTTTCCTTCTGACGTTGGCGTGTTAAACGTTTTAACAACATAACTGAATGCCTCACATTCAGTATGCATAGTATTGTATTGGCAGTGAAGAGGTTAACACTGACAGTTTGGAGCAGAATAACAACGCCAGCTTCAACTTGCAGCTATTGCGCAACACAACGGCGTCCAACTCGGACTAAAGCTTTCCAGATGTGGGATGAGTGGTCTGTTGACTCTGATGTGCGCCTCACTGGGATACCCCGACACATCCTTTACACGTGAATATACATACGCGATGTGTATAATCAACATACATCAAGAGTGTGTCCAAACCACTAAACACACACCAGGTGCTGGCATCATATCAATATGCGTGGAGGCGGCGCATGCGCTGCTCCTTCTTCTCCTTCTTCCTGGCTTTCCTCCGGTGCAGAGGGAGGCTCCAGGAACGCTGCCAGGGGCGTCTGTCTGTCTGTCGGTCATACTGTCTGCCTGTCTGTCTGTCTGTGGGTCGGTCATACTGTCTGTCGGTCTGTCGGTTACTCGCCACCAACACAAGCAGCAACGGCAGCGAGGCAGACAGCAGGAAGAACAGCGAGCAGAGAAACAGTCGACATGTCTCAGGTAAGAGCACGACAGCAACTTTAAAACGAACTTTAACCCGAGTTAAGTTTCACACTGTTCAGTAATGTTGACTTTGAATAACTTTACAAACTCGTTCGTTCAGCAGCTGGTCGAGTAACTAAAGAACGGTTTCCTGCTGAAAACGCGACATGTCAGTTTGGAAAAAGTGACTGCGGAGAAACTTTTTTTAATTTTTTTAGGTCGACTTGAACGGCTCTAGTTTCACTCCACGGGCACGAGCCTGGTCCACCTCTTAGACCCAGGTGCCACCCTATCTCTAGCTCTAGTTTTACTCCACGGGCACGAGCCTGGTCCACTTCTTAGACCCGGGTGCTGCTAGCTGCCCCTCCCTGAGAAGGAGCTCTCAGTCTCGTGACTCATTTAGAAACAATGTACACATGCTAGAAGCTTCTTTAACTTGTGAGAGTAGTTTATGATAAACAACATATCATGCGTGTAGCTTTGATCATTGTATGACATTACTTCATCAGGGGCGTGTCTCTGCGTTAAGTCGGGCCCAGGTGAGGTTCATCCACCTGTCCGTGTGTGTTGTGTGTAAAACACCTTTGTGCATTGTAGCATGGCTTCCTCTTTATTATAGGATGTTTTCATTCTGTTTCATGTCCATCGATGGTTAACAGTTTATTTCACTAATTATTAGTCTATAATGTATTTCTATCTCAGAACATTGAGAGCAACCAACAATCTCAGTCGTATTCTTAGTGGGTGTAGCCGACTGAAACCTGGTCAGAAAAAGCTGATTCTGACTCCGGATGTTTACATAGGGTCCAAGGATCAGTAGGGAGGAGTTCTTTTGTCCCAAAAATGATTTTTCTCACCGGACCAGCGCATACCTAACAATACAGTGAAGGGCCACTTAGTATCAACGAGAACCAACACCGCAGCACTGGAGCCTGTGGCCAGGAGAACCTCACATTGTATTATAAAGCCCCAACATAACTACTGATGTGTAGCGTTTACATTTAAAACAGTGAGCTGGAAAGAAATGTAGGGATTTAAATGTGGGAATAAACTTTAAAAAACAGTCTGTCTTCAATAGTTCTCGTTGAAGCTAAGTCACAAAGGGCTTATCCACAGCTACACTGAACAATTTAAGTCCAAACGTTTTTGTTGTTGTTAAACTGACTAAGCCTCCTGCTTGTGTTTTTGAGACGCATGTGGTATATTTAGGGTAATATAACCTTTAGACGATACTAGAGTGAATGAGTAGAAGTGTTCTACAGTAAGTAAACACACTGCCTTCCCCAGGCAGGATAGTGTGCGCTGTGACTGTGGGACAGTTTCTGTTGAGGTGAAGTGGGCCTGCAGCAGCTTGTGCACATCAGTCAGAAAGGGTGTGGCTTTGAAAAAGCAGTTGGCCCACATGCACTAAATAACTGTGGCCACCATCTTTAAGCTGCTAGAAGGCACACTGAAATCAACACTCAATCCAATTTGTTGTGTAAAAGATTGTCACGACTCTTTTAGCTGATGGTTTTGGTTTTAGAGAGCACTGAACATTAGCTGCTCCGCAGTTCAAGACTAGTGGCTCAGTGGAGCGTTTAGCAGCTAACGGAGAAGAGACGGACTCCCCAGGCCACAAACCGCTGGAACAGAGCGACAGTTGGACCCACAGTGATCGGGTGGACACGAACCACAATGGTCATGTTGTTCAGGAGGCTGGATGCGTTCATAAGTTCATTATAACTTATGAACTTACTAAATTAGGGATGGTATCGTGAGGATTTTAGCGATACTAGTACTTTTGTCGATACTGCTTATCGGTTCGGTTCCTTCTCGGTACTCTTATTGGTTCTTTTTGATTTATTTTGTGAGAAAAAATAACTAACCATTGCTTAATTATGCATATGTCAATGTATGGTCTTTCTGGAACGGCAACGGCCGTAATGTGTAGATAACTCACTATTGTTATTGCCATAAACATAAACTACTTTTCATAAACGATGACATTTTGCCATGTCAGATGATAGTCTCGTGAGTTATTAGTGTTGTTAGTCACGTGATTCATGTACGGTAGTCAAGTTAACATAACCCGCTAACTAAGTGGTTTAGTTGCAGAAACCTAACCACATGTGAGTTGTTAGTCAAGTTAAAGTCTTTCTATTTGCGAGCATGCCGTATTGTTTCCACAGACTGGCCTCACACTCGAACAAACCCCTTTTCTCCTGCTTTGAAAAGTCAAGCTTTCCCAGTCAGGTGTGACTTATGAAATGATCTCTGCCGGTCACAGTTCGTCACAACAGCAAGTTCAGTAGAAACAACTGAAAAAACATTTGTAACAACAAACATAACCCCACATGTATTTTATTGCAATTGATGCTCAGGTATACTGCTCAGCAATGTGCTTTAACTTGCATTAAGTTCATCTCTCAGTAAACGGGACTATCTGGAAAAGTACAATTTAAAAGCTGTTATGTTATGCAATTTAGTAAATCATAGTTTTGGGTGATTAACTTGGATATATATACAGTTGTTAAAAAGAGTCAATTAAATTGTATCACCAATATCTCTTTTAGAGGTCTTTTTGTACAGCGTCTGACAGCCTCTGACCTCGGACCCTCTCATGGAATAAGGAAAAACTTCCTTCAACAGAGAAAAGAAATGACGAAACCTCAGAGAGAGCAACACAGATTGGGTAGCTGGATATCAAGATGGACAGAAGTGTGATAGATGCATATAAATAATAAGTAAAATGTGTCATTCTCGCGGTCATAGCACTAATAATAACAAAATTAATAGAAAGATTTTTTCTAATAATAATAAAAGCAGCAGTGGATATAACGATGATAATAAAAGCAGTGTAATATGAAAAGAGACTAATAATAATAATAGTAAGAGTGGGTGTCATGCAGGAGGCACGGCCACGACCCATGTATAGGCACAATCCATGGAAACCACAGAGCCCAGAAAGCACATAGTCAACTTAATAATGTGCATGAATGGCACATTAATGTGTGCAGATGGGATGGGAGAGGAGGAGAGAGGAGATAAGTGTATCCTAGGAAGTCTCCCGGCAGGATTAGCGAGGAAATCTTCAGTCTACTCTACATGAGGTGACTGTGTCTGCCTCCAGGACTGAAGGTGGAGCTGGTTCATAAAAGAGGAGGAGCTTGATACCTGAAGGCTCTGGCTCCTCCTACTTTAGACTCTAGGAACCACAAGTAGCCCCGCATTTAGTGAGGCAGCCCTCTAGTGGGGTAATATGGTACTACAAGCTCTCTAGTGGGGCAATATGGTACTACAAGCTCTCTAGTGGGGCAATATGGTACTACAAGCCCTCTAGTGGGGTAATATGGTACTACAAGCCCTCTAGTGGGACAATATGGTACTACAAGCCCTCTAGTGGGGTAATATGGTACTACAAGCCCTCTAGTGGGGCAATATGGTACTACAAGCCCTCTAGTGGGGCAATATGGTACTACAAGCCCTCTAGTGGGGTAATATGGTACTACAAGCCCTCTAGTGGGGCAATATGGTACTACAAGCCCTCTAGTGGGGTAATATGGTACTACAAGCTCTCTAGTGGGGCAATATGGTACTACAAGCCCTCTAGTGGGGTACTATGGTACTACAAGCCCTCTAGTGGGGAAATATGGTACTACAAGCCCTCTAGTGAGGCAATATGGTACTACAAGCCCTCTAGTGGGGCAATATGGTACTACAAGCCTATTGAGTTAATATGGTACTATGAGCGCTCTGAGGTAATATGGTACTAATCGGCTCCTTAAGAAATGATGGTGCATCACTAATCAGGGCTTTGTAGGTGAGAAGGATGTAGTTGTTGTTGGGATTCTCATTCATTTGTGTGCAGACACACAGATGCGGGCAAAGTCTGTCAGAGGGCAATGCCCCATATCCAAATCCCCAGTATGCTGACCTTCCTATGAAATGTGTCTTCCCACTGTTTCTTCTCCGCAGCACTCAGACCTGGAGAAGGCCATCGACACGCTGGTCACCCAGTTCCACTCTGCTTCAGCTGACAATGCTCCAACTCTGAAAACCGATGAATTCAAAGGTCTTCTGTCCTCCCAGATGCCTAATCTGGTGAAGGTAAGAAGCTGGCAGTGTCCATGTGCCTCACTCTCCGCCCGGCCGGCTACTGACTACAGCATGTTGGTCTGGCATTGCACCTCATGTTTCTCACCTCACCCCAAAGGTCCCACAGGCCTCCTGCACACACATATACAACCTGTATGTCATATAGGCTCAGTTACAGTTTTTTTCAGGCGCTACCAAGCGTTTGTCCAATCAGTGGTCACATTTTCAAAACTCTAAACACAATTAGCACAGCATCGGTGTTTTGTGGCCGTACCATTCACACATTTCATGTCGTTTTCAAACAATATGCAGTCAGTGAACACATTTTCACAATGCTTACATTTTCTTAGACAAGCTATACCTCTAAACAAAATGATGGATTGTTTTTGTATTATTTACGAATGTTAACACCAGTGCTGTGAAAAATAACGCGTTAACGCGTTATGATTAAATTACAGGATTAATTAGTTAATTTTTTTTAACGCATGCGCAGAATGAGCTTCCAATAGGTCTGTTGTTGGTCGTCTCTAACCAGCAGCATGTCATTCTGTCTCTACGTGTCGTGTTAACACGACTCCGATCTCCGTCTCGCGCGTCGCAGAGCTCGGATGCCGGCGAGTATCGGGCCGAAAAAAAGTCACTTGCACCCCCCCACCCCCCTGTCAACAACTCTTCTCGGCTCGCGTGCGGCAGAGCTCCGATGCTGGCGCGCGCACTGGTGAGCAAGTTATGTGCACCCCTGTGTATAAATGTATATATGTGATTAATCATGATTAATCCACAGAAACCTGTGATTAACCTGATTACAAATTGTAATCGTTTCACAGCCCTAGTTAACACACAACATCCCACAATGGCAAACACAATATTCCAAACCTTAGATACAGTCTCAAAACCTCTTCTGCAATGATATCAGTTATAAAACAATATATCTCAGCTGATAATAAACAAACAATTGATTCCCCATCTCCTCCTGATGGTAGGTAAGTTTGGAATGTTTTTGAGAAATATGTTTTAGCAAGTTTTGGATTAGAATTTAAGTTTTAATTATGACCGGTTGAAATGTTGAGCACACAGACACCGCCTACACTGACTAACCGAATGTTGTTCAATCAAACCCAAAACATAGTTTATTTGTAAAAAATAAATAGTTTGGATTTACTGTAACTTTTTTAAAGGAACAATAGTCCCTCCCCTTTTTAATCTGGGCTTGTTGCCGTTGTGTTTTTGTTCAGAATGCTCTTGTGTGTTTCTTGGATATTTTGTTCACTGTAAGCAATACTGTAAAACTTGTTCTGTTCCATCAGACTGTAAACAGTATTTATACTGTACCTCCTGTAGTAAACCGTAAAGAGAAAAAAACTGATTAGTTTTTTACTGGAATGCTTTTGAATGTGAACATTATATGTAGACATACAGTTCCCAACCAAGAAATGGAGTGTAAAAACAGTGGATTACATGTTTTGCATCCAAATACCTGAACAACTGAAACATAAAAGTCTATGCAGTTTTTGTAATGTCAGCAATAGCCAGTGTTTTGAAACCTGGTGGACTTTGATTGACTGGAAGGAGCTTATGAAGTGAAAACAAGAGTTATTCTTTGACAGAATAATTTCATTTTGAGTCAGATTTCCAGTGTTTTGGTAAAGTTAGTGTCTGCAGAAAAAGATTTGTTCTATTTTGAAATGAAGAGTTCGTATATATTTAATAAAATGTGCTTTTGACAAGAACATTATACATTTGGCCAATTGTGCTTTGTAGGTGTGAGTCTGTGTTAACCCTCCTGTTATGTTCGTTTCTAACATACAGCCGTGATGTTCCCGGGTCAATTTGACCCGGTTAATGTTGAATCATCCAACAGTGGTCAGAAACCAACAAATTCTAAAAACTAGTTTGTACCTCATCACCAACAACATTACTAACAATTAAATCAGTTTTTAGTGGAATTGAGTTATTTACCACTCCATAGATCAGAGTTCAATCAGGAGCACTCACTCGTTTTAATGAGAAATACATGTCCAAACTATTTTTTAGGTACATTGAAAAAATCTAAATCTACATTGCATTAGTCTACCATAACATGTATTTTCTCCTAAATTTTATTAGCATTTTGTAAGTTTTTTTTTTTCATGGGGTGATGTAGATAAATAGAGATGAGACACCTGTGCTGTTCAGGGTCATAATGACCCGCCCACTAAAATCAAGCCAAATGAGTCATAAAGGATTTGTATTGAAAGTAAACATTAGTTATGTTTATTTTTAGTGTTAAGATGCATAAATTATATGATAAAAGATGACCAAAGGCCAGCACACAGTCATCCTCTTGGTGCAGTCGTATGTATCTGCAGAGTGTAATGTTGTAGGACTGCTCAGCAACCATTTTGTATGTTTGGCCCCTCCCCTGATACGTGTGGGTGGAGTTTTCCCGCAGGGAAAAATAAAGGTTCCCGTCAAAATAGTATCTGTATTTCTCGCACAGGTGTGGTCGTTAGAAAGAGAATGTGTGGGTCTGAGATTGGGATGAGACAGGGTGTGTCTCTCCCAGTCAGACAGACAGTATATTAGAAGTACTATACTACATATTTATTAGTTGAGACATGAAAGAAACCCTCACATTAGTGTCCCATGTCCAATAAAGGTGTATTTAGGGGGAAAGTTAGAAGATGATAAACATTATTTGTTCTGTAATGTGTGCTTCTCATGTAGGGTGATGGGCACACAGCAGGATAGAGATGGTTTCCATAACAACCACCTGATTCTTTTGTTTGAAATGTGTACAACTTTATATATGGGGTTGTGAACGGGGTGTGTGTGTGTGTGCTGATATGTGTATTTGTCTGTGCGAGTGTGTGTTTGTGTGTGTGTGTGTTGGTGTGTGTGAGTATGTGTGTTGAAACTTGGTGGGAGGGAGTAAGAAAGACTGTCCTACATTTACAAAGAAAGAAATAGTCTAAACGTGACTCTTTTGGTGACTTTTAGCCTTCACTTTCAAGCCGGGTCAAATTGACCCGGGAACATCATCTCTGTTATATAAACCTGCAGGGGGGGTTGCAAATACATGATATTTTTTTTGTATTTTTTTTAATGTTGATTACACTAAATAAGGTAAGCAGAATAAGTTTTATACAGAAAAAGTACTTAGAAGTATTTTTCCTAGATTTTCAAACTTTGAAACGGGTCAATTTGACCCGCAACATAACAGGAGGGTTAAGAGTTTAGAAAAAGTATCTGAAGTATGGGTAAGCGCTTGTTAGCGATTGAAAAAAACTGTAAACATCATCAAGTTTTGATTTAATTCACAATAAAGGTTTGTTAAAGTATTCGCTGACTTCACGTTCCGGACTATGGAGCTAACCAGAGTGTGTGTGTGTGGGGACAACCGGTTAGGAACATGAAGAGGTTGGTGTGCATAGTGGGCTTCTGTTGAGACTTCTTATTCCTTCATTCAGATACCCCGCTAGGGAGCAGCTAGCCGAGGCTACAGCTGATTGGTTCGCAGCGACTACGGGGGGGCTAACTCATGTAGCTAACGTCTCAGCTTCGCTGCTGCGGAGCCGTGCATCTAACTCACAAAACTAAAACAAATTTGTGCATTAATGAGCCATAAAATGTTATCAGTAGTTGAAAAGAGCCTGCTTTCCACGACAAATCTTCTTTAAACGGGCCATACATTATGGCCCGCCTGCGCTTTTCTGCTGTTGCCTTTCAAAACAAAAGCTCAACGCTTTTGTTTTGAAAGGCAACAGCAGAAAAGCCACTCTCCATTCATGCTCAACGTTGAGCTTTTGTTTTGAAGGGCAACAGCAGAAAAGCCGATCTCACGGAGGCAGGATGTGGCGAGTCAACAGGAATGTCAACGCCGTTACGTAACATTTACATGACGTACAGGCCTTTTGCGTTCTATCTATTAATGACACATTATAAAGATTATTAAAGTACCCTGTGTACTTTGTTGGTCCCGACGGACCGAATCAACAGATGTCATGCGTACAGCAACGTGTGAACGGCTTTGAATGCCTCTAGCTGGCAGTAAATATGTGATCCGGCCTTCCCTTCCAGGCTGAACACACGCTGAATGTCTCGCTGTTCTCCCTGTGCTCCTGACAGATCCCTTCAGACGACGTGTTCGGGGACATCCTGCGGAAGATGGGCGTGGGTGACGGCGAGGGCGTCTCTTTCAAGCACTTCTGGACCCTGATCCAGTCCGTGGCCACCAAACAACAGAACTTCCTCAGCGAGCAGATGGGCTCCTCATGCAGCTGCGTCGTCCTGTAGTGCCCACTCTGTGCAACACGGCGCCCCGTTTAGCTAACGTAACAATGTGCTCATCACTTTCCTCCAACGGTGTCAGACAGAATACAAAGTATCGTACAATAAAGCAAGCCGTTTCTAACCTTTGTGACTCCAACATCACATTTTAAATGTTGTGATCTCTCATCTTCTGCCAGGATGCTGCCCAGTTTGCATCAGTTGAAGTTCAAATTCTCACATTGTCCCAAATCTGCATGTTATTATATTTTTTTAACTACAATTTCAACATCATACATTAAAATAATGTGATACTCAAGCTGTATGAGTGTACCATCAGTCAGAGTTGATCCATAGGAACATGGAGGAGGAACCTCCAGTAGCTTTAACACATTTTGAGTTTCTTTCTTTCTTTGTGCAGAAGTGCCTCCAATTCACAGCTTCTGTTATCGTCTTAGCAATGGCACATTCAAATATGGAACCTTGTCTATAAATATATGACACTAATCTGAATTTGACATTGTGTGTCTACCTTGGATAGATACTAAATGTCGGTATATTTGACACCTTAAATGTTGTGCTTTGTGCAGTAATGCTTCACACTGTGTACGCCTGCATTTTCTATGTATTTATATTTTGTAAGTCTCTGTATTCTGACCTGTGTGACACCTAAAGAAAAATGATGTAATAAACATACAAAGAAATCATTAGTACTGCAATTTGATATTGTTTAATCTTTTACTGAATTATAAGAAATATATTTCTAACAACTTAAGTAGTCTATATGAGAAAAGTGAGGCATCTGCAGGAGAAGTTGTTTTATTGCTTTAGTTCAGTTATTGGGATCAATCGCACTAGCCTAGATATTTAAACAGTCAAATGTGAAGCAGTCCTAAAGCTGAAGCCGTATAAGTTTATTATATTACTGTATCAGACAGAATATAACTGTCAGATCTTTATGCATAGGAGAACACTAAAGTCAACTAATCCAACATTACGGGTTTAAATTGTCTTGGAGAGATGGAGTACATCCTCTCTTGAGTTGCTTCCCCTCTGGTGTGCCTCTAAAGAATTCCAGATGAGAACACGTACTTATTCATAACTTTGACTCTTCCGAAGATGCGGAGCTCCGTCTGCTCGTCGCGGTTGACAGAGTTAATGAGCTGCTTGGATTGGACGTACAGATCGTTTTCCTTTGCCACGATCTGGTCCAACCAGATCCGTCTCTTCTGCGGTGCCGTTTCATAGTTGTCCACGGTGCCGCCCTAGAAACCTCGTTGCAGACGCTGTGGCCAGGGTTGGCCCGTCACCATGGGGTGGTCCGGTCCAACGAACGCCGTGCACAGGGGGCTGTCGGTCCCCCGGTAGCGGCCCACTTCACAACCGATCACGCTCATGAGGATAAGCGAAAAGGTCCTGAAGTCGCACACGGATGATGAAAACACCGCAGCCATGAAGTAGCGGCCCCATCGTTCACAGTTGTAGTCGCACTGCTGGAATTGGAACGTCTGGCGGCAGAAGTCGTTGAAGTTGGACGCTTTGAGACCGCGTCTCAGCTGCTGCAGGGAGAAGTCGCCCGGCTGCTCGTTGAAATTCTGACGGAAAGATTCGACGTCGGCTTGATTGTCGGCGTTCAGGAACTTCCTGGCCAGACTTACATTTAGATTGGTCCTCTGTACTTTGTAAATGACCTCATTGAGAACATAGTAAAGGTCTGAAGACCCTCGAGGCAATCGATAGAAGGGTACCTTTTGCGTAGCTCCATTGGCACGAACATTTGCGGGTGAATGGGCCACTCCGGCATCTGGAGATACAAAACGTTTCCTTCATAGTCAGGAAACACCGGCCCTGCACAGCCCAGCGCCACTTTCAAAAGCAGCTCGCCTCTGTCCTTGGAGCTTGTTCTTTGAGGAGAATGAAAGAAGGCGCGCTCCCGATTACAACCCGGACGAAAGACTCCAGAAAGCCATTTGGCTTACCGAGCCAGAATCAGAAGGAAACACAGTTCTGAAGCATATCAACAGCATTCAGGACCTACTGGTGGAGATACGATACAACGCCAAAGAGGAGGTGTCGAGTTCAGCGATGACTCTTCTGCTGTGGTCGTGGGACCTCCAGGCTCCGTCAGCCCAAGTCATCACTTCCCCGTCAGAGCTAACGGACAGGAAGGAGTCATGTACGAGTAGCTGGGCTTCCACCCGGACGGACCGGAGCTCTTGTAGCAGCTGCAACATGAAGAGCATTTCCAAGATGGCAGCTGACGAGGCTGATGGTGCCAAGAGGACCAAAAGTGCGGTCGTTTTTTAAGGTTGACACAAATCTGGCAAGTTCTTCTGGGCCATAAGCAGCTAGCCGGACTGGTCCATGAGCACCATTGCTGCCATGGCCAACCAGGATGACATCATGGTTCTTAGTAGAGAAGGAATGGCTTCCCTTGAGCGTACGTAGCACTCCCTTCTGGTACCTCAGCAAAGTTGATAGAGTGAGATGCCTCTCAAAGAGGGAAGTGGCTGCCTCCATCACTACAGGGTCCTCTTCCATGATAACTATAGTCTGGTGGCTGGTTGTGGTGTAACCTCCTTCCCCAAAGGTCAAAGGTTGTGGGTTCGACATCATTTCTGTCTGAAACTTAAACGGTCTGCCTGAGTCAAATACACTGGGACGTCCACCTCAATGAGGCAAGTGCCTCCAACACAAGCAGGTACTGTCTGATTAAGGGAATCCAGGACGTGACCAACAGGATCCCAGGATCCAGTGATCAGAGATTCTCTGACCCACACATCTACTCTTGGGTTAACTGCACTCGGTAGTTCTACCTTAGTTCTGTAAGTACACGCTGGCCACGTTCCAGGGCCTCCGGGTGGAGGGGGTCAAACCTTAGTGGAATCCTCTGGAGATATTCCCTGGAAATTGGTAAGTGATATTGGTGTAAAACAAGACAATGGATAACATCAATGCACTCACAGAGATTAGTAGCAATTAAAAATGCCCGCTAAACTCCTTTTTAATTGTCAATGAAAGCCGGTGACAGGAACAACATTAGTTTTATTGGAAACATTTGATGTATTTATCACCAAAGCTGTGAATGTACTACACTTCCTGGCAATAGTTGGTGAGATATTTGCTCTGGAACCGTGAAACAATATTCAGAAGAGAGGACAGAGACTCATATGGGTCTGATATGATTTTAAAATATACACATTGTCCCTGATGGTGACCGATAGAATAGTTTTAGTCCAGGTATGTAAAATATATCAAAGACATGAACTCAATGTTACGGCATGCAGCTGTTGCCCCTAAGATATAAGGTCTGTTGCATCATGGGTAGTCTCACCTGTTTCCCAGATAAGAGCCGAACGGCTTCCTCTGAACGCTCCAACCTGTCAAGACAAAGACGCCCAGAGGTCACACCTGTGGTCTGAATCTCGTTCCACTGGTTTTTAGACAGTTATTACAATAACTGTCTAAAAACCAGTGCCGATGCCTGGTGGTGATAAGAGGAATCACCCGAATAGGCTCCTGCGTTGTAATACAGGAGCCTATTTAAAAAAATATTCAAAACAGCCCAATGGAAAACTTGTTACATGGATAGCTCACTGAATATGGATATACTACCATGAAATGTGCTTTTCCAGACAGACTTCATCACAAGGCCGCAGACGAGGATATGCATGAGAACAGCAGCTCTGTAGCAGCGACGCTCACACCAACACGCTGATCATCTTACCAGCATTCATCCCTGCTGCCAGAGAACAGTGAATCCACCGGCGCGCAGCATGGTGTCTCTGTGAGCGCTGAGCTCCACCAGGAAGACGAGCTGAGGTGAAGAAGAGCGCTGAGCTTCAGGAAGACGAGCTGAGGTGAAGAAGAGCGCTGAGCTCCACCAGGAAGACGAGCTGAGGTGAAGAAGAGCGCTGAGCTCCACCAGGAAGATGAGCTGAGGTGAAGAAGAGCGCTGAGCTCCACCAGGAAGACGAGCTGAGGTGAAGAAGAGTGCTGAGCTCCACCAGGAAGACGAGGTGAAGAAGAGCGCTGAGCTCCACCAGGAAGACGAGCTGAGGTGAAGAAGAGCGCTGAGCTCCACCAGGAAGACGAGCTGAGGTGAAGAAGAGCGCTGAGCTCCACCAGGAAGACGAGCTGCAGGTCTCATTCCACATTTGGTTAGATAAGGATGGAAATGAGAAGACAGCGTTTCCGACTGCTCGCCTCACCAGTTCAATGTTACAGCGTCTGTCTGCTCGCTGCCGTTTGTTGTAGAACATGTTCATCAGTATTGATTTACTTTTCTTTTGATTGTGAATTATTATTGTTCACAGTTTATTGAATATGTATCGAACAGAGGATTATGCAGATGTGTCAGTGACAACTAAAGAGGCTGATCCAGCGACGGCTCCAACTAAAACACTCTATTTGTATAGTTTAATGTCCAGTATGCGATGTTGAGAGAACAGATGCTGAACTCAAACATCCACATAGTTGAATCAAGACTGATCTGACAGAACCAACAACAACTAATAGGAGGATATGCTTCATACGAGTAGAGAAAGGTTGTAAAGCCCTCTGAGGCAAATTTGTAATTTATGAGAATGGGCTATACAAAATAAACTGAATTGAATGGAAATCTACAGCCAATCAGATGTCCTTTGATGATCTGCAACTTCCTGTTGTTAAACTCAGACCAACTGAAGTGCCCCCCCCCCCTCCTCTCTCCTGCCTGATGGATCATGGAGGTCTGGATCGTGGTCCATGCCTACTACTCATTATGCATACACTCTGTCATATTCATTAATGTGTTTTAACTCTGTGACTCTGTTCATCTGGTCACATGACATCTAGTGTTCATCTGATCACATGACATCTAGTGTTCATCTGGTCACGTGACATCTATTGTTCATCTGGTCACATGACATCTAGTGTTCATCTGGTCACATGACATCTATTGTCCATCTGGTCTCATGACATCTAGTGTTCATCTGGTCTCATGACATCTAGTGTTCATCTGGTCACATGACATCTATTGTTCATCTGGTCACATGACATCTAGTGTTCATCTGGTCACATGACATCTAGTGTTCATCTGGTCACATGACATCTATTGTCCATCTGGTCTCATGACATCTAGTGTTCATCTGGTCACACGGCATCTATTGTTCATCTGGTCACATGACATCTATTGTTCATCTGGTCACATGACATCTATTGTTCATCTGGTCACATGACATCTATTGTTCATCTGGTCACATGACATCTATTGTCCATCTGGTCTCATGACATCTAGTGTTCATCTGGTCACACGGCATCTATTGTTCGTCTGGTCACACGACATCTAGTGTTCATCTGGTCACATGGCATCTATTGTTCATCTGGTCACATGACATCTATTGTTCATCTGGTCACATGGCATCTATTGTTCATCTGGTCACATGACATCTATTGTTCATCTGGTCTCATGACATCTATTGTTCATCTGGTCACATGACATCTATTGTCCATCTGGTCTCATGACATCTAGTGTTCATCTGGTCACATGACATCTATTGTTCATCTGGTCACATGACATCTATTGTTCATCTGGTCACATGACATCTAGTGTATATCTGGTCACATGACATCTAGTGTATATCTGGTCACATGACATCTATTGTTCATCTGGTCAGATGACATCTATTGTTCATCTCATCACATGACATCTATTGTTCATCTGGTCACATGACATCTATTGTTCATCTGGTCTCATGACATCTAGTGTTCATCTGGTCACATGACATCTAGTGTTCATCTGGTCACATGACATCTATTGTCCATCTGGTCTCATGACATCTAGTGTTCATCTGGTCACACGGCATCTATTGTTCGTCTGGTCACACGACATCTAGTGTTCATCTGATCACATGACATCTATTGTTCATCTGGTCACATGGCATCTATTGTTCATCTGGTCACATGACATCTATTGTTCATCTGGTCACATGACATCTATTGTTCATCTGGTCACATGGCATCTATTGTTCATCTGGTCACATGACATCTATTGTTCATCTGGTCACATGACATCAATTGTTCAATTCAATTCAGTTCAGTTTATTTGTATAGCCCAATTTCACAAATTACAAATTTGTCTCGGAGTGCTTTACAATCTGTACACATAGACATCCCTGTCCCAAAACCTCACATCGGACCAGGACAAACTCCCAAATAACCCTTCAGGGGGAAAAAAGGTAAGAACCCTTCAGGAGAGCAACAGAGGAGGATCCCTCTCCAGGATGGACAGAACAATAGATGTCATGTGACCAGAAGGACAGATTTAGAGTTAAAATACATTCAATGAATATGACAGAGTGCATGAATAGTTCGTAGTAGGCATATTCCACGATGGAGACCTCCACATTGTTCTGTCCATCCTGGAGAGGGATCCTCCTCTGTTCTCTCCTGAAGGTTTCTTACCCTTTTTTCTCCCTTAAAGGTTTTTTTTCTATTTCTTGTGAGTTGTTCCTGATCCGATGTGAGGTCAAAGGTCAGGGAGGTCGTGTGTGTACAGATTGTAAAGCCCTCTGAGGGGAGTTTGTAATTTTTGATGTCGGACTATATCAAATAAACTGAATTGAATTGAATGACAGGCTCACGGCCCAGCAGCTTCATGTTTGACGCTGCAGGTGGAAAGCCTGTTACCACATGGTTCTTTCCAGGTCACTGGTAATCCTCTCCAATCTTCTTTTCATTAGCCATTTTACCTACTCCTGTAGCGGCTGCACTCACGATGCAGCCCTGATGACCAATGCCGACCACATCTATTTGACATGCCGTAGTTTGATGCTGGACTTACAGCTGCATTCTGTCAGCAGATAGAACACCAGAGGAACCGGCAGCTGGAGCTGGAGAACCCAGAATGGAGCGTCTCAGTGAGCAAAATCCTCAGTGTGCAAGTTATCGTGCAGCAACACATCAAGATGAACATCAAGTAAACAACAACAAACCTGACAGGTACGCAGATAACTCACTGAGGACTCACAACTACCATTTTCTCTTTAAACACATATTTGCTCTACTGCGTGATAGTATTACCTCTATAATATATACACATACATACCTCATTGTAGCTACTTTCATAGTGAGTGAAAATATTCTATCTGATGGAATTGTGTTGATGTTTTCAGCTGAGATGAAATCTTGTTTGTGCTCACTCAAAATGTATTTGTAATAAGGACCATTGTTGAATCAAGGGGTTTAAATATATATATATATATAATAGAGAACAAAAAAGGTATATTCCTAGATCATATCTATTATTATTACTTTAGTACTTTTGTATTGTACCTTTGAAGTGTACTTAGTAGGCTTGCAAAAAATGTTTGACAGATTCCTGTCTACAGAAAGGTGAGGTCAGCAGTGATGTAATGAGGGGTGTGGCCTTAGTGGAAGATACATGAAGCAGGCCAGTTCCTGCTTCTGCAAAAGAAAGCCCAAGCCGACCACCAGAACCCGTCCAACTATAGTCAATCACTTGACTTTTGAGCCATCCATCCAAATCGTATATTGTTGAAGGACTACACATTAAATTATTGTTACAGAATAATGGAACCATCACATATACATATATCACATATACACATACATAGCACATCACTCTGAGATACAAGATAAATATGTTTGGAATGTATTAGTGTGTCGTGTATTTTCCACCGTGGTATATTTTCGGTGTGTAATGAAAACCTTTGGAGTAAACCTCATGACTGTTTGTTCCAACATGGCTCAAATCTTCAGTGGCAGGATCCTTTACCCGGCAGTTCGATCCCCGGCTCAGCTAGTCCATGTTGATGTGTCCTTGGGCAAGGCACTTCACCCGCAAATGGCTATCGCCGCTGTGTCTACGGTGTGTTAACGTGTGTGAGAAGGTTAGTTGGTCCTGATGTTGCAGGTGGAACCGTAGCCCCTCCCACCAGGGTCTGGAC
Source organism: Pseudoliparis swirei (assembly GCF_029220125.1). Lineage (NCBI taxonomy): Eukaryota > Metazoa > Chordata > Actinopteri > Perciformes > Liparidae > Pseudoliparis > Pseudoliparis swirei. The sequence continues at coordinate 739,837 of NC_079388.1, forward strand.
CACCACCCTACAGTCGGTGCTGTTCCCTTGGTGGTGGTCACTATTTTAACAAACACACTATTGGTTGACAGTTGTTGTGTCTCGTTACATCTGTTTGTGTACCTTCTCCAGCTGTGTTGTTTAGTTGAGAGCTGTTATGCTATCTCTATTTATTTGCTACATACCGTCAACTTATCCTCCGTAGTTTCTGATTCAACGGCATGACGCCAGTGATGGCAGACAGAGCAGCTCAATGCTGATTGGCTGTCACAACACAGCCTCTCACACTTCAGCATGCGCGAATAAGGTGCATTTTTCATGTCGCGTCATTCAGGCGCCGGGTGGAAATGACGAGTTAATCACATCCAGAGAGTCTGTGCAACGACTTCGTATTAAAGAACATCCCCAGATCTCCCAGTATGAATTCCCCCATCAGGTCTATCAGTGGTACACTCAGGTTCAAGTCAGTGCTGTTTCATTATTTACCTACAAATCAGGTAATCAGAAGAAAAGTGAATGTTGTAGACTTCAATATTTTTAATTACACTTTTTGTTTAATGTATTCTGAGTTTGTGGATAACAGCTGCAGAATAGTTCTGTTTGTTGTGTTACCTTGTGTCCTTAAGATGCACTTTGGGGTTCTTATTGGACTGTTAAAGGAATATTTAGAACCAGTTGTGTTGTGCATATTGAAATATTCTCAATATTGAAACTGCAACTTCTTGTCATCAAATCAATTAGTCATTAAGTGGTGATGGTCCCAGCCAAACCAGTTGAGAACCACTGCCCCAGACCAGTGGAGAATCACTGGTCCGGGGCAGTGGAGAACCACTTCCCTAGACCAGTTGAGAACCACCACATCTGTCATACATATTCTTAGCAGTTATTTCGTTCAATTGTGACAAACAAGTTTTGAATAAAGTTATTGTGTTGTCTGTTTCTCTGTCCGTGGGCCTTTCTTAGATCCCGTGATGATCTGCTGTAGAACGCAACGTGTGTGGCTCCTAACAAGTGTTTGCCACTCTGGATGACATTAGGCCTTGACCTCTGACCTTGGATGTACTCCAGACTCTGAACCTCATGCTGCAGTAATGGATAGCCCCGGCCTGCTGTCCCTCACGCTGGCCTTGCTAGGTGTTCTGAGCCCATGTCTGACCCTACTGACCCCCAGAGTCTCTTTTTCTATGGGTGAGTAACATGTGACCGGTTGGCAAACATAAACATACATAAAAGGAACATTGTTATAACAGTGAAGTAAATGTAGTACATTATAGAGGGCAGTAGAAATTAAGTAGACATCATACTTAGTTTTGTCATCTTTAGGTTGATGATAGCACCGTGTTGGGATTAAGGTTGAGATGAGAAGAGGAAAACAAGTTCAGTTCCTTGTGACACGCGGAGACACTCACAGCAGTTTATACTTTAAAGTAATATTTCTAAATGTTGGCATTGGTGACTTAAAGAGAAGAATCAGTAGGATGTGATAATTTGCAAACAATGTATTGCACCTGGTAAATGTGTATATTTTATTTCTAATGGTTATCCTGTTTGTCTGTGTTATTGATCATTAACTGATGAGCATATGAACAAATCATACTTCTGTGACATGCAGGAATGTTTGACATGTGGACAATTAATTATCTGTGCAAATGAGTATTGCTTCTGTGTAGATTATATGAAGTGTCTGTGGTTTTGAATTGAATGAAATGACCTAATCTCACTGCGATGGACTGGCGCCTGTCCAGGGTGTCCCCTGACTTCGCCCTATGTCAGCTGGGATCGGCTCCAGCGCCCCCGCGACTCTAATGAGGATGAAGCGGTATTGATAATGGATGGATGGACCTAATCTCAGTGTTCACTGCTGTGCAACACAGGCATACCTGGGAGACATGTCACGCGCTACAGGAGCCATGACGCCAGCAACACCACCACACTGCTGCTCAGTGGGAATGGAGACACGCTGTATGTCGGAGCCCGGGACGCCGTGTTAGCGCTGGATGTTAGCTACAAGGATGCTATCACACTGAGGAGTAAGGTGGGGCAGCTACCATTGATAACGTGAAGTTATAAAAATACAACGTTACTAATCACTTTTCTTAGATTTAGATTTTCCATCCATCCATTATCAGCTGCTTATCTGGGGTTGTGTTGCGGGGGCAGCAGAGGCTCCCCTCTCCCCCGCAGCATTGTTCTTCTTCTGGGGGATAACGAGGCGTTCACAGGCCAGCTGGGAGATATTATCCTTCCAGCGTGTTCTGGGTCTTCCCTGGGGTTCACTCATCTCTAAGGCTGAGCCCAGCCCCCCTATGGAGGGAACTCATCTCCGTACCTTATCGCTAAGGCTGAGCCCGGCCCCCCTATGGAGGGAACTCATCTCCTTACCTTATCGCTAAGGCTGAGCCTGGCCCCCCTATGGAGGGAACTCATCTCCTTACCTTATCGCTAAGGCTGAGCCCGGCCGCCCTATCTAGGGAACTCATCTTCCTGGATCTGCCTGTAATTTCCCGCTTGCGGGATCAATAAAGTATACATCTATCTATCTATCTATCTCCTTACCTTATCGCTAAGGCTGAGCCCAGCCCCCCTATGGAGGGAACTCATCTCCTTACCTTATCGCTAAGGCTGAGCCCGGCCCCCCTATGGAGGGAACTCATCTCCTTACCCAATCTCTAAGGCTGAGCCCGGCCCCCCTATGGAGGGAACTCATCTCCTTACCTTATCGCTAAGGCTGAGCCCGGCCGCCCTATCTGGGGAACTCATCTCCTTACCTTATCGCTAAGGCTGAGCCCAGCCCCCCTATGGAGGGAACTCATCTCCTTACCCTATCTCTAAGGCTGAGCCCAGCCCCCTATGGAGGAAACTCATCTCTTTACCCTATCTCTAAGGCTGAGCCCAGCCCCCTATGGAGGGAACTCATCTCTTTACCCTATCTTTAAGGCTGAGCCCGGCCCCCCTATGGAGGGAACTCTTCTCCTCTAAGTTAATGAGGTTGTTGAAGAGCTCTCCTGTTACTGATAACACATTGTTATCCCCAAGCATTAATTATGTAGGAAATTTGAAAAATATGGACGAAAAATGTGTTTGATCATTCTAATGTAACTGAATAGTTTCTGTGTTCTACTAAATCCATGTCCCACCCACCCTGAGCAACACCTCTAGCCTTGTAGTGGAACATGTGATGTGGTGTCCTCACGTTTCTATGGATGTGAATCTGAGCTGCTCTCCTTTCAGTTGGACTGGAGCCCTTCAGAGGAAGACATTGAGCAATGTTCCATGAAAGGCAAGAACATGGCAAGTAGTGGATTTGTAATGCTACTGGGAATTAATCACACTCCAAGGATCAGAATATATCTTATAACTTATCCGAACCAGTCAAAGCTGTGAGTAACATACAGCAACCCTTTACATATAAACACAAGGACGCTGCTGTGTGTTTAGCAACATGTATGATACCTGTTTAGTTTGTATGAAGCATTCTTTGACAAGAGATTCACTCAATCCAATCACTACTGTACTTTATGGTTTTACTGAAACCTCCTTTGGGCTTTTTTTCTAGGCTGACTGCCACAATTTCATTCGTGTCCTGCAGTTCTTCAACTCCACCCACATCTACGCCTGTGGAACGTTTGCCTTCAGTCCACGCTGCACTTACATTGTAAGAGTGTTTAAAGCTCTCTGTTGAAGGATTTCAACCATTGCCATCGCAAAATATCCCATTGTTTGTAGAAGCCGTTAATGCGATTTGATGTTTCAGTACATTGTCGTATCTTTCCGCCGACCGTAGGATGGTGAAGAGATTGATGATGAAAAGAGATTTCGCTGGACACAGAACTTTAATAAGAATATTCAGTTTTATTCTTAACAAGTACAAGTCAGGAACAGATGCCTGCAGGACATCTGGAGAACTTTCAGTAGCCGAATTGAGAAAGTCTGCCGATAATGCATTTTACCATAAACTTTATACAAAACAAAATAGGAGGAGTTTATTATTCTCGGCCTTTGTGGTCCAATCACCTCCAGGCATAATTACCTCATTCTGGGACTGAGCTACCAGGTTGAACCCAGACACGTGGAGCCCCTAGTCCAAACCTGAATAGAGGCCTTTGTGACCCAATTAAAGACCGGCAGAATCACATCATATTCTAGAAATGATCTACTAGCCCCCCCTGCGCCCAGGATCTAACCTACACCCAGTGCCGTGGTCTTCCAAAGTCGAGGCACGTCTTACAGATTCTTGAACCTTGAGCTCTGACTTTACATGTTTTGGATAATCTTGACATTATAGAGTAGATGAAATTACACTACAACATCTTTATGAAGCACGACGTCAACTGGACTTCCTCCTCTTCTCTGTCCAGAATTCAGAGACGTTAGCAATGAGCCTCAAGGCGGACGAAGGGAGAGGTCGCTGCCCCTACGACCCCTACCAGCGCAACACTGCGATCATCGTAGGTGGGTGATGCACGGAGAATACAATGAACTTTTAAAGTTGACAAGATGATTTAAAAGACGCCATTCTAGACTTAGTCCCTAAGTTGCCAAAGGGTTGTGGCACTTTATATGCCACTTCCCCCGTGGCGGCTGGCCAATAGAGGGCCTCGGGGCCACCCACCTTGAGCCACAAACAAAAAAAGTATACAAAGATTATTATAATATTAATTATATTCATAAATTATACAAATTGTTAATATTTTTGTTTTGGAGATATGGAATGTGTCTAGTAATAGTTGTGAAACAGGATATCTTTGTATAATATATGCTTTTCCTGCACGCCGTATCGCTCTGGCCCAGAAGAGGCGGGTCTAAGAAGCAGTTCAGCCTATTAATGATTAAAGATATTAATGAGTGAGATACAATTTAGCTAATTCCTAAAATAGATAGTCATCACGACGTAATGCCAGACTAACCAGTTGACTCAGACTTGGTGGAGTGAAAGGTCTGGATGGTATAAGGGTAACTGAAACTGGGCACTTCGCAGATGATGGAAATCAGGCTCCGGATGCGCGAGAATTAAGTTTAAAGCCCCATAATGGAGTTTTTCCACTTTTAGCGCCCCCTTCAGTTTTGGAGGTATTTAACGTTTACTTCAGTGTCGTAAATACCCAGTTACGATAGATGCAGCCTCGCATACACTTGTATTGATGACCAGACAAAGTCAGAAACCAAGAAATGATGTCAACCGATAAGGTAAGAATATTCAAAGATTTTACATAAATATGACTGCATAGTTTTATTCATTGTGATATCGGAGATGAATGCTAACATAACCAAAAGAATGACAACATTTAGTTTAGATGAAATACCGATCGCGTTTTCAGCCTATATACGTTGTTTTCTAAATGTTTGAATGTGGAGTACGTGTGATCGAATACAATATTGTTGACAACACCAAAAAGCTACATATTCATAATTTACATTGGAACGTGTAATTCATTACAAGTGACTTCGCTTGCTTCGCCCTTATACTGTAGCTGCGAGTGTGGACTGGCACTATATGACATTGCGTAATCACTGCCAGAAAGCAGGTCGAAGTACATCCGCCCCGGATCGGGCGGCTCCAGAATCCTACATAGCGGAGTTATTTCCTCACAGATCCCGATGGCAATGGCGGAGCCGCAAATCGCCATATTAAAAGTCATTGTAGCGGCACAATTTTTTTCAAGCTGTTATTTTAAGTTACAATTGTTGCAGAATGTTACTTTAACAATATTTAATGGCAAGAAGTGTAAACAAAAAATGAAGGCTCACGATCGTGGGTTCCGTGGTGATCCGGGCTCCACAGGAACCAGCCTCGAAGCACCTGGGTCCAGACGAAGAGAACGATCTTTCCCCAGTACAGAGTCTTGGTCCCAAAATCAGCCAATCACCTCCTCTTGAAGGTAGTTCAGCCTCTAACACCTTCCTGTTGGCTCAAAGTCCCGCTATCAAAATGGAGAGGTCAAATGTCATGAACCCCAGGTCAAAACGTCACTTCCGGTCAAATCACTAAACAAGTATTTTCACAATAAAAGTCCCGTCTGTTATTGTCCGCATTAAAGTCACTTCACGGGTTTCAACCGACTTCGACAATCTGAAATACTCACTAACATTCACTCTCATGCAACATACATTAATTCTTGCCATTTACATTTGCATAGAGTAAACAGTACCCCTATGCTTCATAATACATTCATAACAATATCAATATTCTCCCTAATATTTCCTATTAGAATATCTTTCTATATGTATTAATTTAAAGCATAAGACTTCCTCTGCACATGTGCAATATCAAAATAAACTATTACAACCTAACAATGGTTATTGTACGACTATTAATGCAACGCGAGTTATTACATTTAAACAATGATGGATGGCATAATAAAAGTCCTCATGTTATCGAGGGAAAATGAAATGTTACTAATTAAAGCTAACCTATTTTAGTTTGCCAGGTAGAAGGAATCTTTTGGAGGATGATGTCATACAGATGTTGTCACGACGCTATTAGAGTGGACCCAAAAGCACGACTCCGACAGGAGTAACAAAGAATACTGTCTTTGGTTGGAAACAGGCTGGGTCAAAACCAGGAGATCAGTCGAAGAAGCAAACAAGTCCAAAAAGGGGCAGGGCAGAGAATCAGAGGTCAGGGCAGGCAGGCAGGGTCAGAACAGGCAGGTCAGGAATATACTCTAATAACGCTGGAGAACTTGGCACAAAAACACAAGACAATCTGGCAGAGGACAAGTGGAAGTGAGGGAGCTACATAGTGAGGGACTAATGAGGGGATGGGCTGCAGGTGAGAAGGGCGTGAGGACCAGGTGAAGGGAATGAGGGACTAACGAGGGAGTGATCAGAGGCAGGTGAGGGGAGTTGGATTGACGAGATGGTGTGACAGGATGAAAACAACTATTACAAAAAGGAAGGCGTGGAGCTAAACTGTTACAGATGTTCCCAGTTGTCAGTCAGCCTGGGCCACTGACAGTATGACATCACAGACCAATTGTCATTGGAGGTCATTCCTGGAGGAAACCGACAAGTGTTCATGTAAAGGGGCGTGGCTTATCAGTGCTGTTGTCACATTCTGTATTGGTCTTCAGCTAAGTGCTCCTCTGTTGCTCAGATGGAGAGCTTTACACGGGCACGGTGGCCGACTACCGGGGGAACCGGCCCGTCATCTCCCGCCATCTCGGTGAGGGCCGGCGCGTGGACCTCAAGCTGGAGGACACGCTGGGATGGCTGGAGGGTGAGTGAGTGGAGACGTGTGACAGTCATAGATAATTGTATTGGAGAGAGCATGTGAGGGATAGGAACTTCCAAAACCGAGAATAAAGAATGAAACGACAACAACACAAGACTTCAGGGATCTGAATAAACCCAGAGGGCCGAGTTGTTGCACAGCTGAGGGAATTCTCGTTCCCTTTAGATTAGATTAGATTATATAATCCTTTATTAGTCCCACAGTGGGGAAATTGCAGGATCACAGCAGCGGGTGCACATTAGAGCAGTAATAAAAAAAACTAACAATCACAAAACACTGAAGTGTCCTTCAATGTTTCTCTGAGTTACTTTAATTTACTGTATTCTCTGAAGTGTTTATTTCCGTTGTCTGCAGATCTTTTGCACAGAGGACATTGATAAATGACTCTGTTGGGCGTCGGCTCTCCAACGTTCTGTGTCTGAGCTGAATCTCCATGTTCAAGCAATCAGGACCGAGAGGCAGGACTGCATCGTCAATAACGTGCTCTTCAATATCCTTTCTGCCGCTCACAAACAACACAACATTTAGAATCTTTTCAAAGCTGACGTGAAAGTGTCTTTGCGTGTTTAGGAAAGCTCTATATAAGTTTTAATTATGATTATTAAGGGTGTTGTTGAACCCTTGAACGGGACCTTATTGACGATACAGTCCTGCCTCTCGTACCGTATTGCTTTTAGAACGCGGTTGCGTGCGACATTATGAGTAGTAAGTAAACAGTGAGCCGCCTCTCAGCACAACATAGTTGTCGGCAGCAAACGGTGTGTATCGCATCTCAGTAGCCGAGAGAAAGTAGTCGACATATTTCCACGAACTCTTGGAAATGCTTTGCCCTCTGTTTATAGATCCGACCTTCATCAGCTCCACCTTCATCCCCGATGAGGAGAAGATCTACTTCTTCTTCAGTGAAGTGGGCCGAGAATATGACTTTATGGACAGATGTATTGTTTCTCGTGTCTCTCAGATCTGCATGGTGAGGGCACAACGATGACCCGCTACACACACACACACACACACACACACACGTGTTCTTCGGTGGCACAGATGAGTTACAATGGTCTTGTGATTAAAGTGTTATATGACTAGCCAAGTACATGAAAACATTAGATTATCAGCCTATATTTTCATTCTCATATGTATTTTCACTCATGCACATATTGTTGTGCTCTAACCCTTAACTCACGCAGTCATACATGTTGTATACATGCGTACATTAAATGCACACACATGTCACATGACCTGTCCCTTTGCTTTCTATCCTGTTATTTTTGTTTTCTCTGCTTTTTTGTTTTTGTACAAATTGGAAAAGCACTTTTGAACAGAACTTTTTCTATTTGAAAATGCAAAATATTAATACTACATCAACAAAACAAATGTACAAATCATTGAAGCAAACCATATAAACAATATATTATATATATAGAACATAGCAAGCATAATACATACTACACATTAACAGAAAACTAAAATAAAAGTAAACACAGTTAACGTATTTGTGTATTAATTAAGACTGTCAGGGTTCATCACAAAACTTTTACACTTGCACAATCAGGCACATTTTTTTTTGTCATAGGTGACATGAAGCCGTGACCCTGTGGGTGGGGGAGGGGGGCGGGGGGTCAGGGGTCAGGGTCCTACAGCCGGTTGCAGTTCTGTGTATCACTCGATGCCTTTTCCCGTCCGCGTGTGTCAGAGCGACGTCGGAGGTCAGCGGACTCTCCAGCGACGCTGGACCACGTTCGCCAAAGCTCAGCTGTTGTGCCAGGCCGAACACGAGCTGCCCTACAACGTGATCCAGGACATGGACACCCTCCCACCAGCAGAGGGAGCCGCTGCCGATGACACACTCTTTTATGGCATCTTCACCTCCCAGTGGTCAGTGAACTCCACAGGAATGATCCACACAGCAGCTGGGGAACATCACCGGTGCTCCGCTTCTCTACTGTGCTCATCATGTTCTGTGGTTGGTGGAGTGTTCCTTTCGCAGCACTATGCCTCATATCAGCAGTGACTTGTGAGGTCCTCTGACCGTTGCGTGTGCACTAAACTGGGCACGCAAAAGTTGTGATCTACAGAAAGCAACTTGGCATGGGAACCTGCACACCTGTAACCTGTATGGATCTCTGATCCATCAGAACCAACATGTTGGGACACGGGGTGCTGAGGTACTGAGTCATGTCAGAACTGTGAGCAGCTGATGAAATGATCAGAAGCTTGGCGGCGTCCCTCACCCCCGGGATCCGATGACCTCCGACCTCAGCTCCTATTGGCCGCATCCACAATTTGAACATGTTCCACTCGGATTCCATGTCCCCAACCTCCCTCAGAGTGTGTGAGGTGGGAGTTGAGGACATTCCCAGTTCACCCACTACACATAGATAGATAGATAGATGATAGATATATACTTTATTAATCCCCAAGGGGAAATTTGTCGTGACAGTAGCAGCAACACACAAGAATAAAAACAAAACACAAAATATAAGAAACAGGGATGAAAGATATAGAAGTATACAAGTAAAATAAAAGTAAAATACAAAACAAAATATATATGTAAATATACAACACACATGCATACACAACACACAACAACACTGACAAATCAAATACAAAAAATATTAAATATAGACAGAGTGCAAAAAGCAAAGTGTGTGTATGAGTGCAGAGCAAATGAAATTAAATGTGTATGTGTGTAGTGCAAACACATGAGATGTGTGAAGTGCAGATCAACATAGTGTAAGTATTCAGTTATTGTTGTAGTTATTGCACTATGATCTGGCAAGAGGTGATCTGTTGTAGAGCCTCATAGCCGCCAGCAGGAATGTTCTCCTGTATCTGTCCTTGTGGCAGCGGAGCGTGAGGAGACGTCTGGAGAAAGTACTCCTCTGTCCCTGTAGGAGGTGGTGGAGAGGGTGGTCCGGGTTGTCCAATATGGACACAAGTTTCTTCAACGTCCTCCTCTCCACCACCTGTTCCAGGTGCTCCAACTGGCAGCCGATGATGGAGCCAGCCTTCCTAACCAGTTTGTTGAGACGGCTGGTGTCACCGGCTCCGATGCTGCTCCCCCAGCAGACAATGGCAAAGTGCAGCACACTGGCCACAACCGACTGGTAGAATAACTCCAGCATCTTGCTGCACACGTTGAAGGATCGAAGCTTTCTCAGGAAAAAGAGTCGACTCATCCCCTTCTTGTACACAGCGTTGATGTTGGCCTTCCAGTTCAGTCGGCTGTCGATGGAGACGCCCAGGTACTTGTACTCCTCCACCATGTCCACGTCCACTCCCAGGACACTCAGAGGGGGAGGAGCTCTTCCTCCTGAAGTCCACCACCATCTCTCTGGTCTTGGCCACGTTCAGCCGCAGGTGGTTCTCATCGGCCCACTTTACAAAGTCACTCACCACTGCCCTGTACTCCTCCTCCCGTCCATCCCTAATACACCCGACCACTGCAGAGTCATCAGAGTACTTCTGCAGATGGCATGACTCCGTGTTGTACTGGAAGTCACTGGTGTACAGGGTGAAGAGGAAGGGAGACAGAACAGTTCCCTGTGGGGCTCCAACATCACTGACCACCGTTCCAGACAGCACACGGCCCATTCTGACAAACTGTGGCCTGTGAGGTAGTCAGTGATCCAGGAGATGGTGGACGCATCCACACCGACCACCCGCAGCTTCTCACTCAGCAGCAGTGGCTGGATGGTGTTAAATGCACTGGAGAAGTCAAAGAAAGTGACTCTCACAGAGACACCGGTTCCATCCAGGTGCGACTGAGCTCGTTGCAGCAGGTAGATGATGGCGTCGTCCACTCCCACATGAGGCTGGTAAGCAAATTGCAGAGGGTCCAGCGACGATTTCACCTGCGGCCGGAGGTGGGCCAAGACCAGCCTCTCCAGCACCTTCATCACATGGGAGGTGAGGGCGACCGGTCGGTAGTCATTGAGGCCAGATGGTGTTGACTTCTTTGGGACGGGGACCAGGCACGACGTCTTCCACAGCACCGGGACTTCCCCCTGCCTCAGGCTGAGGGTGAAGAGGTGCTTGCAGGACACCAGACAGCTGGGTGGCGCAGGTCTTTAGGACCCTGGGGCTGATGCCATCAGGACCTTCAGCTCTGCGCTGGAGTAGTTTCACCTGGTCAGTCGTCACAGAGAGAGGGGGGAGGGTGGAGGAGCCCATTGTTATTGAGGGCTCGGTGGATGTGCAGCTCAGCAGGGGGGACAGAGGGGGAGGTGTTTGGGAGGTGTGATGTGTGGAGGAGACAGGAGAGGGCTGTGAACTGAACCTATTGAAAAAAAGTTCAGCTGGTTGGCCCTCTCCAGGGAGCCCCCTGGCTGTCTCCCTCCCACCTTGAAGCCAGTTATCTGCTTCATCCCAGACCACACCTCCTTTGTGTTGTTCAGCTGGAGTTTGGCCTCCAGCTTCCTCCTGTAGGAGTCCTTGCCCTCCCTGAGCTTCACCTTTAGGTTGCGCTGGGCTCTCCTCAGCTCATCCCTGTCTCCAGACCTGAAAGCAGCTTTCTTCTTGTTAAGAAGCGCCTTCAGGTCCCTGGTGATCCAGGGCTTGTTGTTGGGGAAGCAGCGCACAGTCCGTGATGGGATGGTGGTGTGTTCACAGAACTTGATGTATTCCGTGATGCAGTCGGTCATACTGTTGATGTCCTCCCCATGCGGTCCACACAGCACATCCCAGTCCGTTGACTCGAAGCAGTCCTGTAGAGCGTCGTTAGCCTCCAGAGACCACCTCCTCACAGTCCTGGTAGTCACCGGCAGCCTCTTCACCAGAGGAACAGACCTGGGTGTCAGCCGGACCAGGTCATGATCAGACCTGCCGAGGGGGGGAAGGGCAGTGGCACTGTATGCGTCCTTAGTATTAGCAATCCCACAGCACTGCAGGAGAAGAAGGAAGACAGAGAGAGGGACTCATGAAGCACAACATATACTGTCATTTTTATTGGGGTGTAATGCACAATATACACCAAAAGATGGCGGCAGAGGACCATGTGTTATTCCAATTGTATTTGTTTCTGGAGATGCTGCTGCACTGTTGAGAGAAGCGTGTGATGGGTGACAGGACTTTGGGTACGGACCGTACATTGGGTCCTTCACTGTGGAAACATCTGAACTTGCCAGCTCCCTCCGCCCTCTGATCCATCTAACCACCAGCTGGTGATCAGTTCTCTTACCCACAGTCTCCAAGTCTAATAACCTGTTAATGCCGAGTGCTACACGGGGTATCTACGTCCACAGCCGTAAGAAGGATGTTTCATTGTATGTAGAGAAGGTGAAACAAGGAAGGAAAAACACCGGCGCCAATTACGAGTAGGAGACATTTCGGAAAGTGGCGGGATGATGATGATGGGGTCCATCGAGCAAACAAGAAACACAAAATGATGACGTCTCAAAAAACATTGAAATAATAGTTCAACATGGGAATTATGACACACAGCATCTTGTGTATTGTATAAACTCTGGAAGAACCACACTACATGACGACACAGATGCCTCTTACATAATACATCTAATAGACATATATCTATGTACATATATGTATATATACTGTATGTACATGCGCTTCGTCAAAGACAACTTCCTGGCCAGCGGCAGCGTGCGCCCCGCTGGACGCCGTCTGCTCATGGCGTCGGCCGAGCACACGTACAGCCGCCTGAGCGCCCAGAGGGTCCAGGCCGCCGACGGCCGGCAGCACACCGTCCTGTTCCTGCTCACCGGTAGGCCGGGAGGTCACACCGCCACGCCTCAGATCAGTCATCACACACGCACAGAGAGACTCACAAAGATATTCCATTCTCAAACACATGCGCTCATGTGATTGGTTGAAAATGAGGGCGACATCTGATTGGCTACAGATAGGTCTGTGTTCAAAATAAACACATTTGTGAATCGAGCCATGGCAGAGGAGTCTAAAAAAACACAAACAAACGCAGTGTGATCGACAAACACACAAACCGGAGTTTATTCACGGGTGCATTGGAATGCATTTGTGAGTCTCTCGTTGTGCATTTGTGAGTCTCTCGTTGTGCATTTGTGAGTCTCTCGTTGTACATTTGTGAGTCTCTCTTTGTACATTTGTGAGTCTCTCGTTGTGCATTTGTGAGTCTCTCTGTGTGCATTTGTGAGTCTCTCTGTGTGCATTTGTGATGTTGAGACTGATCTGACCCGTACTCCAGTTGAACAAGTATAATCTTGTAAAATGCTAAACTGGAAAGCTCCATAAACTGTAGAAAAGAAATCATAAATATATAAAGATGTAGAATATAAACAATAAATATAATAACAGTATAACAAGCGTGCATGTTGACCAGGGTTTCAATTGCACATTGTGTGTGTGTGGTATGCGAGTGTGTGTTATTTATTTGTCTTCTGACCTGCGTAAAGCTGTTCCTCATATACATATTTGTCTCTGTGGGGAACTTTTTCTTGGACTCCGATGCTGCACACATGTTCTGACACGTGACATTTATTCTTCTTCTTAAAGCTCCCAGTCATAAAGAAAGAAGGGGGCGCGGGGCCTTTGTCTCTTTCTGCCTTTTCTTTTGTCATTCTGGTTGAACCATAATACAGCATTTACTACTCTTGTAAAAACAAAGCCTTCATACAAAGATATCTGTAAAGAGTAATGTATTACAACCTGAAAGTAAGAAAGACTATTCAACCATATGGTAACCTGGATGTTCGACATGTTTATAGAGGCTGGCACTGACCTCATCAAGCTGTTGTGGCCAGAGATTCTTAGCTCTTCAACAGTAGTTGATGTTTTATCTGTTAATGCAACACGTTGACATTCCATTCCATGTCTGCCGTTGCTCGAGTGTCTCTGTCTTAACCATGTGACCTGTCTCCTCTCCTCGTGTCTCAGTCGGGTTACCTTCACAAGGCGGTCCTGCTGCAGAGCGGCGCCCACATCATAGAGGAGGTCCAGGTCTTTGAGCAGCCCCAACTGGTGCTGAGCCTGAAGCTCTCCGTACCCAAGGTACTCCTTCATCATGACACGTTAGGCTCCTTCCAGGTACCGATCCAAGGGTGATAGTGTTAACCCCAGTGTGAGCCCAAATTAAATGTTTTGCCATCAAAATATATTTTTATTATTAGTTAAATGGTCTGAAAATAATGGAGGTTGTTCCATACTACGCTCTTGATGATTATAATACATTTGAAGTAAATTGATTGAATGATGGGTGATTTATTAAATGTCATAACATCCACCAGACTGATGCCCACATGTTGTGTGGGGTCAAGCATGGTTATTGTCACGCTCTGTTTCTTTGTCTCTTGTTTCCTGTTTTATTTTGAAGCCCTCGTCTCTCGTGTCCTCTGTTTCCCTGCACTTCCTGTCCCTGTGGGCGTCGGCTCTGACCCTGATTGTTTCCTCCCGTGTCCAGTCAGATGCCAAGCTGCCTGCACCTCCTCGGATTTGTTTGCCTGTTTTATCCCAACCTGAGTAACAGAGTTCGCTACTCCATCTTCCTCTGAGTCGTGCTTGTGAGTTCCAGTACCTGTAGCCCTCACAGTACAACCGGGCCAACACAAGCTCAGCCAAACAGAACCTGTGACTCCGGGCAGCAGGAGCAGATTCTTCCTGACCGAAGCAGTGCAGGCGATGGCGTCCGTCACCTCGCCTGCCATCAGGATATTCAACTTTGTGTTGGGGACCCGCCCTCCTTATGTTGGGCCCCGTAGCCTCAGAGACAAGGTTCGCACCTCCCTGGCTCCCGACCCGTTCGAGGGAACCCGCCCTCCTTATGTTGGGCCTCGTAGCCTGAGGGGCAAGGTTCTTGCTTCCCCAGACCCGGAGCTGGGTCCCCGAACCTCCGGACTTCGTCGGGTCCCAGCTGCCGCTTCCGTGCGGGGCCACGCCGACTCCGGCTTCAGACCCCAGGGCCCCTTTGGCGCTGCCTGCTACTCCAGAGCCCCGCTCTCCTGAGCCCGGTTCCCCTGAGTTCTGTCATGGTCTGGGGTTTGTCCCTGATTGGTCTCTTCACCTGCCCTCAGCCACTCCTCGGCCTCCTGTATGACTTCAAGCCCCGCCCTCATTGTTTCCGCCTGTCTCTCGTTCCCCTGAGTATTTAGTCTGTGTCTACTTGTTCCAGGCCAGTTTACCTGGACTTCCTCCTGAGTCTCGGCCGCTGCCCTCAGGAACGTTAGGACCGTGCCAGGAGGATGATGTCATCATGTTAGGAGGACACTGTTCTGATGGTTGTGATCCCATTCCATCCCAATGCAGGGTATGCTGTATGTTGGCACATCGGAGGGAGTGGTGAGCGTTCCAACAGCCAACTGCTCTTTCTACTGGACCTGTCCCCAGTGTGTTCTGGCCCGAGACCCGTTCTGTGGCTGGGACCCCGGCAGCAGGGCCTGTGTGGAGGCCTCCAACAACCATGCCCATCTGTGAGCACCACCAGATGTTACTATTATCATATTCATAACGACTGCTTGCAGTTAGGGGGTTAGGGAGATATGATACATCTGTTAAAATAATAAGAAAGTATCATTAGGCTACAAAACACTGAAACGACAGGGAGCAATTCCTAGTTTAAGGACTCATCGGCGAGGGCCCTTTAAGATACATAATCTTAAAAGTAGATTCAGTGCTAAACTGGTTCATTGCAGCCACAAAAATCCATTTATTTTGCAAACTATTAATTTTTTTGCACGATTTTTGATTACACTGTGACTGCATTTCAATTTTTTTGGATGGAGCAATCTCATTTACTTGAAGGTGAATGCAATTTTCTTTATTATATTATTTAAAGAAAAAAACAGACAAAAAGGTATTTCACAAAAAATTCAGCCTAGACCATTTTGTTACAAGTTAGTGGGGCGTTTGAGAACCGCTGCATTAGAGTAACAAAACATCTGACATAGTGCGGAGCAATGTAAAGTATAAAGACATTACAGTGTGTAGAGATGAGCCTCAGTCTGGCTGTGGACAGGTGTTGGTGTATTCGGCATCAGCATTTGAAGATAAAGGTGTTCTTATTTTTCCAGGGAATCAGAGAGTTCTGTGGACTTGGTTGTTAAAATGAATAAATAAGGAACTTGACATCAGGTCGTCTCTGCTCCCTAGAAGCTAAAGTCTAGTTATTGTTGTTCACCGTAACCTTTTAGGCTAATTAAAGGGAATGCGAGTGCTTTATCAGTTTGTTGGTTTTCACGGTTTCTGCCATTACAGTTCTTCATTTTATGTTGTACAGCCTAAAATCACAAACTCCCTTCAGAGGGCTTTACAATCTGTAGACATACGACATCCCTAACCTTTGACCTCACATCGGATCAGGAACAACTCCCAAGAAACCCCCAGGAAAAACCTTTTCACAGGGGAAAAGGGAAGAACCCTTGAGGAGAGCAACAGAGGAGGATCCCTCTCCAGGATGGACAGAACAATAGATGTCATGTGACCAGATGAACAATAGATGTCATGTGACCAGATGAACAGAGTAACATAAACATTCTATGAATATGACAATGTATGAATAATGAGTAGTAGGTGCGGACCACGATCCAGAGCAGCTCTCTAGTGGGGCAATATGGTGCTACAAGCTCTCTAGTGGGGCACTATGGTGCTACAAGGTCTCTAGTGGGGTACTATGGTGCTACAAGGTCTCTAGTGGGGCACTATGGTGCTACAAGCTCTCTAGTGGGGCAATGTGGTACTACAAGCTCTCTAGTGGAGTACTATGGTGCTACAAGCTCTCTAGTGGGGCACTATGGTGCTACAAGCTCTCTAGTGGGGTACTATGGTGCTACAAGGTCTCTAGTGGGGCACTATGGTGCTACAAGCTCTCTAGTGGGGCAATGTGGTACTACAAGCTCTCTAGTGGAGTACTATGGTGCTACAAGCTCTCTAGTGGGGCAATATGGTACTACAAGCTCTCTAGTGGGGCACTATGGTGCTACAAGCTCTCTAGTGGGGCACTATGGTGCTACAAGCTCTCTAGTGGGGTACTATGGTGCTACAAGGTCTCTAGTGGGGCACTATGGTGCTACAAGCTCTCTAGTGGGGCAATATGGTACTACAAGCTCTCTAGTGGGGCAATATGGTACTACAAGCTCTCTAGTGGGGTAATATGGTGCTACAAGCTCTCTAGTGGGGTACTATGGTACTACAAGCTCTCTAGTGGGGCAATATGGTGCTACGAGCACTCTAGTGGAGTACTATGGTACTACAAGCTCTCTAGTGGGGCACTATGGTGCTACAAGCTCTCTAGTGGAGTAATATGGTACAGGCTCTCTAGTGGGGTACTATGGTGCTACAAGCTCTCTAGTGGGGCAATATGGTACAAGTTATCTAGTGGGGTACTATGGTACTACAAGGTCTCTAGTGGGGCACTATGGTACTACAAGCTCTCTAGTGGGGTAATATGGTGCTACAAGCTCTCTAGTGGGGCACTATGGTGCTACAAGCTCTCTAGTGGGGTAATATGGTACTAGTTCTCTAGTGGGGTACTATGGTACTACAAGGTCTCTAGTGGGGCAATATGGTACTAGTTCTCTAGTGGGGTACTATGGTACTAGTTCTCTAGTGGGGCAATATGGTACTAGTTCTCTAGTGGGGCAATATGTTACAAGTTCTCTAGTGGGGCACTATGGTACTACAAGCTCTCTAGTGGGGCACTATGGTACTACAAGCTCTCTAGTGGGGCACTATAGTACTAAAAGCTCTCTAGTGGGGTATTATGGTGCTACAGGCTCTCTAGTGGGGCACTATGGTGCTACAAGCTCTCTAGTGGGGCACTATGGTACAAGTTCTCTAGTGGGGTAATATGGTGCTACAAGCTCTCTAGTGGGGTACTATGGTACTTCACGCTCTCTAGTGGGGCAATATGGTACAAGTTCTCTAGTGGGGTACTATGGTGCTACAAGCTCTCTAGTGGGGTACTATGGTACTACACGCTCTCTAGTGGGGTACTATGGTACTACACGCTCTCTAGTGGGGTACTGTGGGGCACTATGGTACTACAAGCTCTCTAGTGGGGTACTATGGTACTTCACGCTCTCTAGTGGGGTACTATGGTGCTACAAGCTCTCTCGTGGGGCAATATGGTACAAGTTCTTAGTGGGGTACTATGGTACTACAAGGTCTCTAGTGGGGCAATATGTTACAAGTTCTCTAGTGGGGCACTATGGTACTACAAGCTCCTTAAGTTAGGATCAAGCATCATCAATCACTTTGTATACATATATTGTGACGTGAAGAAATAGAGGTACCTGCTGATGGCTGCCATTCACTCTGAGAGTCGTCGTACCCTCTGCTGACTTTAGTTCTCCTCAGAGGCCAGGATGTAGACCGAGGAAATGTTGAAGAGGCATGCGACGCGGTTTCCTTCACAAACAGAGCCCGATATGGACCCAACACACTGCCTGTAGGTAAGTGTCACCTATCTCAGTTTCTGGTTACATACTTCAAAGAAATATTGACAAGTACTGTACTAAAGCCTTTCTTCATAGAAACATGTATGCATATGCCACTAATACTTAAGATTAACCAATTTGATTAACCTGTTTTTCCCCTGCATACTCTGTGTATATACAGGACTGTCTCAGAAAATTAGAATATTGTGATGAAGTTCTTTATTTTCTGTAATGCAATTCAAAAAACAAAAATGTCATGCATTCTGGATTCATTACAAATCAACTGAAATATTGCAAGCCTTTTATTCTTTTAATATTGCTGATTATGGCTTACAGCTTAAGAAAACTCAAATATCCTATCTCTAAATATTAGAATATCATGAAAAAGTATACTAGTAGGGTATTAAACAAATCACTTGAATTGTCTAATTAACTCAAAACACCTGCAAGGGTTTCCTGAGCCTTGACAAACACTCAGCTGTTATAAATCTTTTTTTTAACTTGGTCTGAGGAAATATTAAAATTTTATGAGATAGGATTTTAGAGTTTTCTTAAGCTGTAAGCCATAATCAGCAATATTAAAAGAATAAAAGGCTTGCAGTATTTCAGTTGATTTGTAATGAATCCGGAATGCATGACATTTTTGTTTTTTTAATTGCATTACAGAAAATAAAGAACTTTATCACAATATTCTAATTTTCTGAGACAGTCCTGTATATCAAGTTTATTTTCTAAAAGTTTGGCAAAGATGGGCACTATGTGGAACATTTTAAAGTATGGCATAAACTTGTCAATACACAAACTGATTGGAAATTATCTGAAATCGATCATTGACATGTTTGTTCTGAAATGTGCACTTATATCACTTGGGCTCTAGTTACCGTATTGTTGATTGGGTAAAGGAGCATATCTTTGATCGGGATCTGTTTATTGGGGTTTATTGGGATCTGTTGAGTTTGATTTAGTTAAGATAACATTTGTTTGATTTTTGTTGATATATATACACACACAAGTAAATCTGAAGCATAGATAGTTACAGATCACTCTTCATCTGTGTGTCCATTGTGTAACTTGACATCTGAGAGATTTTAATGGGTTGTACTCCCACATGTGATGCTGCTGGGTGGAGGGGTATGAAGGGCTTTGGTGAGGAATGTCTGTCTGTCGGCCTCCTGTCCTGCAGGTCAGCTGGTGTCGGTGTCTCTGAGTGAGGTGGTGCGGCTGCAGTGTCCCGCCGCGTCGCGACTCTCCCAGCAGCTGTGGGAGCGTCCCAATAGCCGTCTGTCTTCAGACTTGTACCTTCGTCTGGAGGATGGGAGTCTGAGCTTTGTGGCATCCGCCGCCACGGTGGGTCACTACCTCTGCCTGTCTACTGAGAACGGCTACCAACAGACTATGGCCATTTTTCATGTCAAACAGAAGAGCAGCCCCGTCACTCAACTTCTAACCAGCTACACCTGGCCTGAGGCACACCACCCACCCACCACGAAGGGTGTGGCCAGGCCTGGGCCAGGACCTCATCCCTCTGTGGGGACTTGGCCTCAAACCACAGAAACAAGACAAGGAGAGACTGAGGCAGCCCCGTCCAGCAGGGACAGTCCACTCACCCCCAGACAGCGGGGCAGAGACGTTACCCTGCACTTCAAGGAATCTGAGGTACGGGATGGGGAGCCCCTGCTGTCGGCCCGAGGACCCTGCTACCTGAAGGAGCTGGTGGTGGTGTCAGTGTTGCTGGTGCTCTGCCTCAGTCTGCTCGTCACCATCCTCCTGTATGTCATCAGACAGCGCTGCTGCAGCCGGGCGCAGACCGTCATCCCAACCAGAGACTCTGACAGAGGGACCCCCGTGGACCAGGAGGCCCTGAAGGGGAACGGGCTTCTGAGCAAGAGCAACAGACAGAGCAATGGACTCGTTTGTAATGGGGCACGCAGAGGCTCTAAAGGGCCAAACACCCCCGTCTGATCAGAGGCTCTAAAGGGCCAAACACCCCCGTCTGATCAGAGGCTCTAAAGGGCCAAACACCCCCGTCTGATCAGAGGCTCTAAAGGGCCAAACACCCCCGTCTGATCAGAGGCTCTTAAGGGCCAAACACCCCCGTCTGATCAGAGGCTCTAAAGGGCCAAACACCCCCGTTTGATCAGAGGCTCTAAAGGGCCAAACACCCCCGTCTGATCAGAGGCTCTAAAGGGCCAAACACCCCCGTCTGATCAGAGGCTCTTAAGGGCCAAACACCCCCGTCTGATCAGAGGCTCTTAAGGGCCAAACACCCACGTCTGATCAGAGGCTCTTAAGGGCCAAACACCCCCGTCTGATCAGAGGCTCTTAAGGGCCAAACACCCCCGTCTGATCAGAGGCTCTTAAGGGCCAAACACCCCCATCTGATCAGAGGCTCTTAAGGGCCAAACACCCCCATCTGATCAGAGGCTCTTAAGGGCCAAACACCCCCATCTGTACAGTCTCTGAGATCAGAGGGAAGGATCCGAGGTTCCAGAATGACCACGGTGACGTGGTCCGCCGGCTCAGTGAAAGTTCTGATGAGCCGGCAGGAACACTGGACTTGGTTCCTGATCAGATTTGGATGAAAAACGATCTTTAGGTCATTCTTAAATGGACTCATGACTTTCACGATGAGAGCTTTTGTGTTGCTGCCAGACATTGTCCTGTCCACGGTTGTCCTGAAGGTTTCATTCACAACTAGACTGTAACACTTTAAACCGGAAGGTCTACGCTGGTCCTCTACGGCTGGTCCTCTACAGCTGGTCCTCTACGGCTGGTCCTCTACAGCTGGTCCTCTACAGCTGGTCCTCTACGGCTGGTCCTCTACGGCTGGTCCTCTACGGCTGGTCCTCTACGGCTGGTCCTCTACAGCTGGTTCTCTACAGCTGGTCCTGGTCCTCTACGGCTGGTCCTCTACAGCTGGTCCTGGTCCTCTACAGCAGGCCTTCTATGGCTGGTTCTCTACAGTTGGTCGTGGTCCTCTACGGCTGGTCCTGTACGGCGGGTCCTCTACGGCGGGTCCTCTACGGCGGGTCCTCTACGGCTGGTCCTCTACGACATGTTTATAGACTCGCAAAGTGTTTGATGCAAAGCCAGTGACGGATATGCATCTCTTTTCATGGGACCATTTCATTTGTAATAGTTTATTCAAGACACAAATGAGCGGAGTGTTAGATTTTGAAGGGGTTTGTTCCGATGCTTTCAGCTCTGGTTGCGTTGGGTACTTCTCTGTAGTAAGTATGGAGTTTAAAGAAACAGATAGCACAACCACAAAGGGAGCAAAGCAATGTGCTGCTGCAACAAAACCTATTTTAGACATTTAAAAATAAACTACTATTTTTTCATGGGACTTATATATTCAGTTCAGTTCCCCTCCAACAATTTTTTTCATATAACATATAAAACTTATTTAATTTTTTGTAGGTGTCTAAATGGGTTTCACTGTGGCACCTAATCCTCGACAGTACATCGCTTTGTACTCCTGTCTTTTTCTCATCTAGTTGAAGGTAATACGCTGACTATGGAAAGGTAGCTCAGACAACCTTCACAATATCACAACTATCCTTTTAAAGTGAGATGTGCTCATCAAACATGTTATAGACAGGTCGACTAAACCTGGATGCGTAGGCGACTCAGCTCATTTGCTTTTGGCAATTAATACACATGTTATACTGACTGATTTAGCAGATAACATCATTAATTGTCTGTAAAGGGCCAGAGGGGTCGGACCAGTAGGCGTGTCTATGAGATGGTCTTACACGCATAATGGGAACGTGCTTTGGTGACAGTCTACATGATGTATCACTCCTTTCCTGTGCGTCGTACACACTGCATGGCTGTTTGGACTCAACATCAGGAAACGTGGTGTCAGAACCTCTCCGGTGTTGTAAATGCTCTTCAATAAAGAAGTTACGACGGCTTTCTGCAGCCGAGGGATTTCCTACACGTCATTCCCTTATTCCTCCTTACATGCAGCTCTGATACTAAAGCACCAGTTGGTACTGGTCCATATAAAATACCCCCACCAAGTTCAGATAGTATTTGTGTTTAATACTTCAAACCTGGATGATGGATACGAGTATTGTCAGGGAGAAGGAACTGTTGTGTTTGAGCTGTAAACACATCTGCATTCAATATTAGTTTCATAGTCTGAACATCTGTGTGTCGGGTCAAATATATGTATTTGATTTAAGATATATTTCCGATTTATTTTCTTCACTCTCTTCAAAACACATACACTTCTAACTTATTCATTCAAATGTCTCGACATTTTCTCATAACCTTGATTATTAAATAATGAACGTACAGAGTGTGACATGCAGGTGATGATAAAACAAAGTGTTGCAGCATTTTGGTCCAGAGTTTCAGCATGTTTGTATTTTTTATTTTTTCCTGTGCATGTGAGGTCAAAGGTCAGGGATGTCTACGTGTACAGATTGTAAAGCCCTCTGAGGCAAATTTGTGATATTGGGCTGTACAAAATAAACTGAATTGAATTGAATGTCACACGATCAGAGGATTGGCGGTTCCATTCCTGTCTCCTTCAGTCCATGTTGTTGTGCCCTTGAGCACGGAACTCAACCCCAGATTTCTCCCGAAGGCTTCGAGTGTGTGCACGTTGTGTCAGTGAGTCAGTTGGTTCTGATGGTGTGTGAATGATGATATGTTGTGTCAAAGCCCTTTGAATGGTTGGAAGACGAGAAGGAGTCCATCTCTCATTGACCATGTGCAGATGTCCAGATCTATCCTCATCTTCATCATGATGACGTTCAAAGTCCGACACCAAGTAGCCTCCACACACCCTGAACCCCTAAACGGTCATGTCCTCTTAAGACCTGGAATGACGATAGAAGTTGTGTTGTATTTGTGTACATGTTTTATTCCTCACAATTCCATCATGTGTACAAGACAGCTGTTCATCAGTAAGCATACCTGCAAACTTGTCACCTTTCGGTGAAATTCACCGTTTTGAACTCAAAATAGGTTATCCACGTGAATCGTGGAGATCCGAAGAGTTTTTGGGGGTTCACCTGGCCCGCTGCCGTTGAGATTGCAGTGAGACGCGGAGAAAAGTGTGAAGTGTTGCTCTTCGCAATAAAACATCTTTGATGGGACGCGTCTCGGCCAATCAGCGTTCAGATGTCCACAGCGTTTGGGGGTTCAGGTTAGTTTGAATGTTAGCCCGCTACATCTACTCCTGTCACGCTGCACGGTGTAGCGATGCTAACAAAGTACCCGTACGTTAAACACGATGTGATTTAGCATATCTTTAGTATCGATACTTCATTAAGAGAGCGATCAGAGCGCACGCGCTGCTCCGTGTCGAGCTGTCTGCGCACACTGCGCTGCGCAGCTCACAGCGAGAGAAGTGGCGCAGCTTTAGAGACCGACTTTGGCTTAAAAAATAAAAAGATGCCAGAAGTGAAATGTTTCAGTCTGTAAAGTTCTGTAACTCTCCAGCTGCTCATCCTGATGAACTGTGGATCATCTGGTCAGAGACTAACGGCCTCATAGTGTATCATCAATGCTATGATGGAACCATGTAGTTTCATTCATATCTGGCTGTATGAATACTCATATTACTGTCATTTGTTAAGTGTTGAAAAAGTTGGTGAAAAGTGAACCATACAGATGTTTTATTTATTACTATTATAGATAAATATACCAGTCTCGTAATTATGGTACCATATTGTTTGTATGGTGTATTGAATTCTGGTATCGGGTATCATGATATTTATGGCAGGTATGTAATATGTATAGAAGTTATAATATGAGTATCGTGACAAACAGGTAGAGACAGAACAGATTCAAGGAGAAGTCCATGAGGACTGTTCAGGCAAAAAAAAGGAAGTTGGTTCATGAATGACTTTAACCATATTATATATAATGACAATGTATATTTGTTATTACTATCATTATAGGGCTGAGTCAGAGCGGAGAACCTTTTGTTCTTAAACTGTTTATTATCATTATTTAGATTTGTGGTCAGAACAATAAAATGACTGTAGTTGTGGTTCTAAAAGCTTTGAGGCTTCAAACAACGTGGATGTGGTGTGGTGACAACAACAACAAAAAGTCACCTGCACCCCCCCGTTGTCACCTTTTTCACCCCTCATGAGTTTGCAGGTATGAGTAAGGAGCTTTCTTTGTTTTGGCGTACATTGTTCTGTATGGATTCTTAAAGGAATGGAGGCTAATTTTAAATATGTATTCAATTTTTTCAATTTAATTCAATTTATTTGTATAGCCCATTTTCACAAATTACAAATTTGTCTCGGAGTGCTTTACAATCTGTACACATAGACATCCCTGACCTTTGACCTCACATCGGATCAGGAAAAACTCCCAAACAACCCTTCATGGGGAAAAAAGGGAAGAAACCTTCAGGAGAGAACAGAGGAGGATCCCTCTCCAGGATGGACAGAACAATAGATGTCATGTGACCAGAAGGAAACGTTAGAGTTAAAACACAGTAACAACACAATCAATGAATATGACAGAATGTATGAATAGTTGGTAGTCGGCATATTCCACGATCCAGACCTCCATGATCCATCAGGCAGATGGAGGTAGAGAGCAGTGGGCGGAGTCTCAACAGGGCCATGGCATAGTTGAATCTCATGAACCCCCTGGAGTGACGTCACGTACCCCCATTTGAGAACCACTGCATGGTTCTAAGTGATGTAATCCTCGATGGACTGTGTGGAGGAAAACACAGCTGATACAGGGATGACGTCACCACATTGTTGTTAAGTATTCACGTAGAATTCAATTCAATTCAATTCAGTTTATTTGTATAGCCCAATTTCACAAATTACAAATTTGTCTCGGAGTGCTTTACAATCTGTACACATAGACATCCCTGCCCCAAAACCTCACATCGGACCAGGAAAAACTCCCAAATAACCCTTCAGGGGGAAAAAAAGGGAAGAAACCTGGAGGAGAGCAACAGAGGAGGATCCCTCTCCTAGGATGGACAGATGCAATAGATGTAATGTGTACAGAAGGACAGATTTAGAGTTAAAATACATTCAATGAATATGACAGAGTGTATGAATAGTTCATAGGCATATTCCACGATGGAGACCTCCACGATCCATCAGGCAGATGGCGGTGGGGAGGAGGAGTGGGCGGAGTCTCAACAGGACAGTGGCGTAGTCATGAGCAGGAATTCCACGACCCAGACGATCCATCAGGCAGATAGGATCTATGCCGTCTCATAGGGTCCGATGACCCCATGAGACGTAAAGTCAAAAGGACTTCCGGGGAGAAAGCAGAGTTAGTAACGTGTGATTGAGAGATGAAAATTCATCCTTAAGGAGAGAAAAAAGAGGAGATAGGTACTCAGTGCATCCTAAAACGTCCCCCGACAGCTATAAGCCTATAGCAGCATATCAAGGGGCTGGACCAGGGCAAACCTGATTCAGCCCTAACTATAAGCTCTGTCAAAGAGGAAGGTCTTAAGTCTACTCTTAAACGAGGTGACTGTGTCTGCCTCCCGGACTGAAATTGGAAGCTGGTTCCATAAAAGAGGAGCTTGATAACTAAAGGCTCTGGCTCCCATTCTACTTTTTAAGACTCTAGGAACTACAAGTAGTCCCGCATTTAGTGAGCGTAGCTCTCTAGTGGGGCAATATGGTACGACAAGCTCCTTAAGATATGATGGAGCATCACCAATCAAGGCTTTGTAGGTTAAGAGAAGAATTTTAAAAGTGATTCTTGATTTTACTGGGAGCCAGTGCAGAGCAGCTAGTGCAGGAGTGATGTGATCTCTTTTCTTAGTTTTAGTGAGAACACGAGCTGCAGCATTCTGGATCAACTGGAGTGACCTAAGAGATTTATTAGAGTAGCCTGCTAATAAGGAGTTGCAGTAATCCAGTCTCGAACCAATTTTTCTGCATCTTTTCGAGACAAGATGTGCCTGATTTTTGAAATATTACGTAGATGAAAGAATGCAGTCCTTGAGATTTGCTTTACGTGGGAGTTAAAGGACAAGTCCTGATCAAAGATAACGCCAAGATTCTTTACAGTGGTGTTGGATGCCAGGGCAATGCCGTCTACAGAATCCACATCACCAGATAATTGATCTCTGAGGTGCTCAGGGCCGATTAAAATTACTTGGTTTTGTTTGAGTTTAACATCAAGCAGCTGCAGCTCATCCATGTGTATATGTCTTTAAGACATGCTTGAATTTTACAGAGTTGGTTGCTCTCCTCTGGTTTTATCGATAAATATAGTTGAGTGTCATCTGCATAACAATGAAAGTTTATGGAGTGTTTCCTGATAATATTGCCCAAAGGAAGCATGTATAAGGTAAATAAAATTGGTCCAAGCACAGAACCTTGTGGAACTCAGTGATTAACGTTGGTGGTTATCGGCGTCATCGTTTACAAATACAAACTGAGATCCATCTGATAAATAGGATTTAAACCAAATTAGTGCCGTGCCTGAAATGCCAATCGACTGCTCCAGTCTCTGTAACAGGATGTCATGGTCAATGGTGTCGAATGCAGCACTAAGGTCTAACAAGACCAGGACAGAGAGAGTCCTTTATCTGCTGCCATTAAGAGGTCATTTGTAATTTTCACCAGTGCCGTCTCGGTGCTGTGGTGTTTTCTAAATCCTGATTGAAATTTCTCAAATAAACTATTATGATGTAGAAAGTCGCACAACTGATTTGCGACCACTTTCTCAAGGATCTTGGAGAGGAAGGGGAGGTTAGAGATCGGTCTGTAGTTAGCCAATACCTCTGGATCCAGAGTGGGCTTCTTCAGGAGAGGTTTAATAACAGCCACCTTGAAGGAGTGTGGTACGTGGCCTGTTAGCAGAGACACATTGATAATATCTAATAGAGAGCCGCCAATTAAAGGCAAAACGTCTTTAAGCAGCCTCGTCGGGATGGGGTCCAAGAGACAGGTAGACGTGTTCGAAGTAGAAACCGTTGAAAATAATTGGTCACGGTTGATAGGAGAAAATCCCTCCAAATATACACCAATTAAAAGGTGTTACGCAATAGATCACTAACAATAAGATGTTGACCTTTATCCAATCACGTCTCCAGTGCGCGGGGTTGTGTGTCATGTATACACAACAATGTGCTCATGATACCATGCTCTCATAGATCCGGCCTCTTCATGTCCAGCAGATTCATTCTCTTAATGTTATGATTAGGAGTGTTTCCTGTTTTGTTTTGAGGTCCCTGTCTCGTTTCCTGTTTCCCTGCGCTTCCTTCCCTGTGCTTGTCTGTTTCGGTCCTGGTTGTTCCCAGCCACGCCCTGATTGTTTCCACCTGTGTCTCCACCTGTGTCTCGTTTCCTCAGTGTATTTAGCTTGTGTCTTTCTGCTTGTTCGGGGTCTGTTAGTTTTTGTTCCTGTCCCGTTCTTGTCCCTGTTCCTGCTCGTTATTAATAATAAATCCTGTGGGTTTTTTTTAGAACTCTGCCTGCTGCGTTTGGGTCCAAACCTTGCACCACTTAACAGAACGAACAGACCAAGAAGATGCACCCAGCACAGGAGAGTTTTTCCGACCTGATCTGTCGGACTTACCCGCCGCTCATCATTCCATGGAAGCACCCGGCAGTTCCCGTTCCACCGACGCCAACACCCAGGACCCGGGAGGAAATTTGGGAGCGATTCCGGCGGGCCGACAGGAACGAACGGCCGTTCGTTCGTGCTGCCGCCTCGTGGCCCCCGGCCAGTTTCACCTCCGGTGTCCCGTCGCCGGCTCCAGTCCCCGATGTTCCAGTCCCCGGTGTTCTCTCGCCGGTTCCAGTCCCCGGTGTTCTGCCGCCAGTTCCAGTCCCCGATGTTCCGGTTCCAGTTGCCGGCTCCAGTCCCTGGTGTTCCGGTTCCAGCCCCCGGCGTTCCGTCGCCGGCTCCAGTCCCTGGTGTTCCGGTTCCAGCCCCCGGCGTTCCGTCGCCGGCTCCAGTCCCCGATGTTCCGTCGCCAGCTCCAGTCCCCGATATTCCAGCCCCCGGCGTTCCGTCGCCGGCTCCAGTTCCCGGTGTTCCGTCGCCGGTTCCAGTCCCCGGTGTTCTGCCGCCAGTTCCAGTCCCCGATGTTCCAGTCCCCGGTGTTCTGCCGCCAGTTCCAGTCCCCGATGTTCCAGTCCCCGGTGTTCTGCCGCCAGTTCCAGTCCCCGATGTTCCAGTCCCCGGTGTTCCGGTTCCAGTCCCCGGCGTTCCGTCACCGGTTTCAGTCCCCGGTGTTCCGTCGCCAGTTCCAGTCCCCGATGTTCCAGTCCCCGATGTTCCAGCCCCCGGTGTTCCATCGCCGGCTCCAGTCCCCGATGTTCCGTCGCCGGTTCCAGCCCCCGATGTTCCGTCGCCGGCTCCAGTCCCCAATGTTCCGTCGCCGGCTCCAGTCCCCAATGTTCCGTCGCCAGCTCCAATCCCCGATCTTCCAGCCCCCGGTGTTCCGTCGCCGGCTCCAGTCCCCGATGTTCCAGTCCCCGGTGTTCCGTCGCCGGTTCCAGCCCCCGGTGCTCTTGTTCCCTCTGTCCCGTCTCCGATCCGTCCAGCCCCGGTTCCCCGTGACCCGTCCTGTCCGGCTTCAGTCCCCTCATCTCCTGAGCCGGGTCCCCTAGCTTCCTGTTCCTGTCCTCCGGCCCGCCCTCCGGAGCGCGTCCCTCGTCCTGGTCGTCGTCATCCGGCCCGCCCCCCAGACTCTGTCCGCCATACACTTGGCCCCTCCTCCGGCTCCCCTCCTCCCACCCGTGTTGAACACTTGGGACGTCTTGAAGCCGTCCTTTAAGGGGGGGGGGGGGGGGGTACTGTTATGATTTGGAGTGTTTCCTGTTTTGTTTTGAGGTCCCTGTCTCGTTTCCTGTTTCCCTGCGCTTCCTTCCCTGTGCTTGTCTGTTTCGGTCCTGGTTGTTCCCAGCCACGCCCTGATTGTTTCCACCTGTGTCTCCACCTGTGTCTCGTTTCCCCAGTGTATTTAGCTTGTGTCTTTCTGCTTGTTCGCGGTCTGTTCGTTTTTGTTCCTGTCCGGTTCTTGTTGCTGTTCCTGCTAGTTATTAATAATAAATCCTGTGGTTATTTTGAGAACTCTGCCTGCTGCATTTGGGTCCAAACCTTGCACCACCTAACACTTAATGTTCAAACCAGTGGCGTCCCTAGGCTAAAGCCCCGGATGTTTTTTTATTAGCCCCGAATGTTAATAAAAAATAAAGATTTGGCACACAAGTGGTTAACACCTCCAGGTCCCACGTGACGTCATTCACCCAAAACAGTGGAGTCAGGCTGGCAGCAGGCGCACGTAACAGCAAGCTGCTGTCTGAGAGTTATTATGTCTAAAAAATTTCTCTGCTTCACTCTTCTGGGCTAAGCCCAGCGCCGCCGCTCCCATAACGCGCACTACGCGCAGTGCACCAAGTCCTGAGGGGGCACCACAAAACAGAACAAGAGATATATTTAATCGCTCAGCACCCCCGTTAACACTTCTCGGGTCGCATCGCACTGCCTTGATGCGCGCCGATACATTCGCGCACACAGGTGAGCACACTCTCACTAGCACCCCCCATGCATCATGAAGGAGTTATGCTTAGGGCACCAACATGGCGAGCAGCTACACTGGCTAAGCCCCAGATGTATCAACATCCTAGAGACGCCCCTGGTTCAAACGTGTTATGAAAATGCCATTGGCCTCAGACCTACACAATGTTTTTGTAACACACACATTGTCACAGCTGCTGTCTGTGTGTGTGTGTGTGTGTGTGTGTGTGTGTGTGTGTGTGTGTGTGTGTGTGTGTGTGTGTGTGTGTGTGTGTGTGTGTGTGTGTGTGTGTGTGTGTGTGTGTGTGTGTGTGTGTGTGTGTGTGTGTGTGTGTGTGTGTGTGTGTGTGTGTGTTGAACGGATCAGGCTCCCACCGAAGAAAGAAAGAGCATCGTTTCCACACCAGAGTGGTGTGTGCTGCTCTTCTCGGGACGGAGTCTACGTCACATCCTCAGCCGGTGGCTCTCCGGTCTGCAGTCGTGCACGCGGACTGCAGAAGTTGCAGCGTTCTCTGTACTGCAGCGCGAGCGGCTCCTGAACGCACCACACCCTGCTGCTGCTGCAGCATCCACCACACCGACAGACCCGGAGACACACAGCGGAGGTAAGACCAGCCGCTCACCGGCTTTTGTCCCGCAGGACCCTCGGTACCGCGGGACGGGGAAGAAGTGTCACTGACACGCGCGCGCCGAGGAAGCGACGCGTCCGCGTGCATGTTGTTGTCGTAGTTTACATGGACACACTTGTTGTGATGAGAGAACGCCATTCTTCTCCTACGGATGTCTCGATAGATGGGTAGTCTCCTGCACGGTCCTGGAGCCGTGCCAGGGCTGCGGCCCGGTCCGCACCATGCAGGCAGCGGGGCGCGCGCGCCCTTCTCGGTGTCGGGACAGAGTCCTTCACTAACATGCGTGTTTAGGCTGCTGCGGTCAACAATAATACAAACGGTCTGTGATGTTGTCCTCTAGCTGAGGAGCACCGACATCATTCGGATTCAAGATATCATCTTCAAAATATGCTTTAAACGCCTTAAAATGGCATAAATATACAGGGTACTACATAACTTCACTTATACATTTTTTTTAAAGAAAGGGTCTTTTTGTAGTAATAAACAACCACGTAAGTAACTACAATATAATACTATAATATGGAGGCCCTCCAGAGGTGGAGTCCATGTTGTTGACATTTCTCTCTAAATGGAGGAACTCAATGTTGTGTCCATGGCGGAGGAAAGTTTAATCAATATATCAACATGAACTATTTTCTCTCAAAGTCAGAAACATGAGAACTCTCAAACTCGTGACGTCATCAAGCTGCTCCGCAATGAATACAGTGATGTTGTGCACCCACAGCATGTTTATTACTATTTTTGTATATACCCAAAATCACCTTATTATATTGTCGTGTTCTCGGAGTGACATCTAGAACATTCCTTCCTCATTGAATGTTTCGGGTCATTTGTTGTCATTCAAAAACAAACAGATGAAATGTCCGTCATCCCAACACAAACGATGTCACCAGGGAGCGAATCCTGAGTGGCCACCCAGCAGCCTCCCCTCTCCTCCGGGGTCACCCCACAGCGGGGCTGAGCGGGTCGCCACTGCACATCACCCAATCCCCATCAAAGAGGGGCACGTTGATGTTTATGATGTGTGTATTCAGTGACATACATAAATACAAAAAGGCAACAAATTAAAACTAAAAAGAAGCTGACTTTCCACCGTTGCCATGGAGATGAGTTCCAGGCTTTACATCTGGAGTGTTGCCACTCTAGTTTGTGGATTTGGGAGATGGTCTATTCCCCTTTTGTGATCCATCTTTGCTCTGGACATCTGTGTTTACGGTACCAGCACGTTAATAGTTTTAAGGAGCATCTCTCACACCTCCACATCTGTAAACCAGCTGTGTTCATCTAACTAACAGATCGGTAGAATGAAGCTAAACTAAAAGATATGCGCCCATCTCTCTGAGGGCCATCGTGTCCCCGACCTGTGCGTCCCGGTGCATATGTAATGGTATATTT
This sequence comes from Pseudoliparis swirei, assembly GCF_029220125.1. Taxonomy (NCBI): domain Eukaryota; kingdom Metazoa; phylum Chordata; class Actinopteri; order Perciformes; family Liparidae; genus Pseudoliparis; species Pseudoliparis swirei. The sequence goes on from NC_079388.1 coordinate 771,927, forward strand.
ATTAACAATCCTCTCCATTCTTTACCTGTACTCCTTTTCTCTGATTGAATCCCCTAGTGAATACGGTTGCTGTTCTGCCTCAGTAGCAGGATGGCTAACAATGACAAGGATCCGATGCCTGCAGCCGGGACCCTCTCCCCGGGCCAGCTGCTGTCCCTCCACAAGATGGAGCCAAAGACTCTGGGGGTGAGCTCACATGACACGTGGCTGACTGGGGACCACCACATCCAGGACGGGTGTTGGTTTGACCCCACCACTCCTGAGCTTTACACCATAGCAGTTGCTCTGAGTGTGGTAACCATTTTTAAAGGCCGACATAATAATGACAGAGATTCATAAGAGTCTTTGAGTCTATTCCAGACGGTACTAGCTAAAACTCAAAATAATAAATACCTAAATCAATCTGATGAATCTGGACCAGCTTGTTGGAACACTCGGCTTTAAAGCAGGACAGTCTCAATTCAATTCACTTTATTTTATACAGCCCAATATCACACATTACGAATAAGAACAATAGATGTCATGTGACCAGATGAACAGAGTTACAGAGTTACATAAACACATTAAATGAATATGACAAAATATGTTAATAGTTCTTGGACAAACTGTACAAGAAAGAGCTCTAAAATTCTATAATAAATATATTTATATATAAATATGTATGTATATATATGTATATATACATATATATGTATATATACAAATTCATACTAGTATACATGTATATATACACATATATATATATATATTGCTGGTCATCTTGGCTAAGTGCTCTCTACTACCCCCCCCCCCCCCCCTCTCTCTCTCAGGCGATCCAGATCGTTATTGGGGCGTTGATTCTGTGTCTGAGTGCCTCTGTGCTCCAGATCCACGAGGTCCACTTCACAGGAGACGTGGCCCTCTTCCTGATTGTGGTCCTACAGGTCAGTGTCCTGAAACACCAGTCTTCAAGCTTCTCGCAGCAGAGCACACGGTGTCTCAGTGAGTTGTATTGTGACCCCCCAGGTGACCCTGTCCGGCTCAGTGTTGGTGCACAGCGGGAGGAAACCCACTTTGTTCTGGGTGAGTACAATAAGACTCAGTCCATAGAAGCATCCGCCCCTACACGGATTACACTGATGATGCCACGCAATTAAATGATCATCAACTCACTGTGGCTTCAACAAAAGTTACTTTTATGACAAAAATCCACCATCATACATATTTGTGGTGTCATTTGGGAACAATAAGACCTCAAAGGCCCCTCCATCCCACTGGCTCCGACCCCACCCAGCTGGTAACCCAACCGCCATTTTGATACCAACTACACAATTGCACCACATCTTTGTGTCGTGATGTTTCCTGCAGTAGGTGTGTCAATGTCACCGTTATGACACACACAGACTCACAAGGTAAAGACAGAGTGTGAAGGATGCTGCGTACTAGGGATGCACCGATCTGATCGGCGCCGATCCATATCGGCCGATATTGCCATTATCGGTTTTGATCGGCGTTCTCAAAACGGCCGATCAGATGACGTCACATCTGCGAGAACTATCAGACGTTTCAATCGCCGCGCACCGCAACGGAGACGATGCGCCCGGCGAGGGCCGCAGAGTGAGAGGTCAGAGGGGATCCTCACCACCGAGCGGCGTCCCCGTCCCCCGAGTTGAATCTCTGGGTCGACTCAGCCGACTCTCACATGTCTGCCCCTATAGACTGATGCTCACGGTAAACACATTCGATCTGGAGCGCGCGAGAGTTGTGATAGTTAGCGGAAGGATTTAAGTGACAACATCCGGTTTTGCAAAGTTAGCGGAAAGAACCACGTGAAACAACATCCGTTTATCAAAATAAGATGTCGACAAATCATACACGAACATATAAAAGTAAACAATGAACTGATTTTGTATCTTTATAGATCTTTTCTGAGATTTAGCTTAAATTATGCTAACATTAAAACATTTTTACTGTACCAAGGAAGAGTTTATAAAAATAAGTCAGACTTTTGTATGTTAAAAAAAGACCTGTAAATAAATTTCCCCAAGAGTTCCAGGAAATGAATAATGCAGATGTGTTCCATACATACAGGACTGTCTCAGAAAATTAGAATATTGTGATAAAGTTCTTTATTTTCTGTAATGCAATTAAAAAAACAAAAATGTCATGCATTCTGGATTCATTACAAATCAACTGAAATATTGCAAGCCTTTTATTCTTTTAATATTGCTGATTATGGCTTACAGCTTAAGAAAACTCTAAAATCCTATCTCATAAAATTTGAATATTTCCTCAGACCAAGTAAAAAAAAAGATTTATAACAGCAAAACAAAATCAAACATTTGAAAATGTGTTTCCAGGTGTTTCGAGTTAATTAGACGATTCAAGTGATTTGTTTAATACCCTACTAGTATACTTTTTCATGATATTCTAATATTTAGAGATAGGATATTTGAGTTTTCTGTAAGCCATAATCAGCAATATTAAAAGAATAAAAGGCTTGCAATATTTCAGTTGATTTGTAATGAATCCAGAATGCATGACATTTTTGTTTTTTTAATTGCATTACAGAAAATAAAGAACTTTATCACAATATTCTAATTTTCTGAGACAGTCCTGTATCTGAAATCCCCTACAATAGCAATCAAACAATTTTAATGTATCAATTAGGACATTTTTCAAAGTAAAAGTCCTAAATGTTTAAAGAAATCTGTAATTTCTTTAATGTTTGAGTTGCTTTATATATGTATTTCCTCATAGTCCTAGGCAATAATGCTACACAATAAATAGAATGCTTCAATCGACACCGTGATCGGTGATCGGTATTATCGGATCGGCAGATACTGATTCCGGTGATCGGTGATCGGTATTACCGGTGATCGGCAGGTACTGATTTCAGTGATCGGTGATCGGTGATCGGCACCAAAAACCTGATCGGTGCATCTCTACTGCGTACAGTCATGACACAGCATCGTAGAACACTGCTTTTCTATGCCGGGGTCATGGTTTGAGTCCATAAGCACGTTTGTTATCATCTGCAGGTGAAATGTGTCCTGGTGCTGCACCTCGTCAGCGCTGCTTTTGCCACCGCTGCTCTGGGTCTGATGTCCAAACACCTGCCGTACCGCCAGGACTCGTACCACTGTGAACACTGCCGCCGGCTGGAGCTGCACGCCGTGGTATTGAACACATGCACACAGAGCAGGATGTGAAACTCAACAGATTTAAAGGTTTTCGGTGATCATAAAACAAATTGTGGCAAACAAAAGGAATGAAGCTGTGGACATGTAGTCACATTCTGTTACAGTATGAGTAAGACTGACATCCACAGCACACGACTGAGGGGTGTTTATTGTTATTGAGAAGCATGTGAGTCTTGCCTGGTGCAAGACTGAAACAATGTTGGCAGGACAGACACATATTCCTAAAGTACCCCTCTATGGTTAAACTGTCTCAATCAAACAACACATTTACAACATTCACTGTGTGAACATAAACTAATACATTCCAGACGTATCTGCAGTCGAGCTGCTGTCACGTCATCACAGGTCTGTTCCGGTGTCCTGACGACACTGTTGTAACCCGACTCGTGGAGTGGGACCTAGTCCCCCCCTAGTAGCACACGTGTCCTCTGTGGGTGTGAAGGACCCGCACACCATTACACTGTTGGACAAGCTGCTGGAGTTATGCTGTTACTATAAAATCATGGAATGTCTGACACATTAGCTAACGGTAGCTTCTAAATGGCAACGTTAGCATCAACTCCTAAAACTAATTGGCGGGTCAGTCCTAACATCTATTATGTTTCTCTCTCTCTCTCTCAATATATATATATATATATTTATATATAGCTTTTTACCATATGTACTGTATATATATATTATCTCTGTACATCCCCCTCTCTCTCTCTCTCTATATATACATATATATAGCTTTTTACAAATATATATATATTATCTCTGTATCTCTCTATCTCTATATATACAGGACTGTCTCAGAAAATTAGAATATTGTGATGAAGTTCTTTATTTTCTGCAATGCAATTAAAAAAACAAAAATGTCATGCATTCTGGATTCATTACAAATCAACTGAAATATTGCAAGCCTTTTATTCTTTTAATATTGCTGATTATGGCTTACAGCTTAAGAAAACTCAAATATCCTATCTCTAAATATTAGAATATCATGAAAAAGTATACTAGTAGGGTATTAAACAAATCACTTGAATTGTCTAATTAACTCGAAACACCTGCAAGGGTTTCCTGAGCCTTGACAAACACTCAGCTGTTATAAATCTTTTTTTTACTTGGTCTGAGGAAATATTAAAATTTTATGAGATAGGATTTTAGAGTTTTCTTAAGCTGTAAGCCATAATCAGCAATATTAAAAGAATAAAAGGCTTGCAATATTTCAGTTGATTTGTAATGAATCCAGAATGCATGACATTTTTGTTTTTTTAATTGCATTGCAGAAAATAAAGAACTTCATCACAATATTCTAATTTTCTGAGACAGTCCTGTATATATATGTATATACATATATATAGCATTTTACCATATACACTACCGTTCAGAAGTTTGGGATCACCCAGACAATTTCGTGTTTTCCATGAAAACTCACACTTTTATTTATCAAATGAGTTGCAAAATGTATAGAAAATATAGTCAAGACATTGACAAGGTTAGAAATAATGATTTGTATTTGAAGTATTAATTTTTTTCTTCAAACTTTGCTTTCGTCAAAGAATGCTCCTTTTGCAGCAATTACAGCATTGCAGACCTTTGCTGTTAATTTGTTGAGGTAATCTGTTGAAATGTCACCCCACGCTTCCTGAAGCACCTCCACAAGTTGGATTGGCTTGATGGGCACTTCTTGCGGACCATACGGGTCAAGCTGCTCCCACAACAGCTCAATGGGGTTGAGATCTGGTGACTGGCCACTCCATTACAGACAGCAAGCTGCCTGCTTCTTCCCTAAATAGTTCTTGCACAATTTGGAGGTGTGCTTTGGGTCATTGTCCTGTTGGAGGAGGAAATTGGCTCCAATCAAGCGCTGCCCACAGGGTATGGCATGGCGTTGCAAAATGGAGTGATAGCCTTCCTTATTTAAAATCCCTTTTACCTGGTACAAATCTCCCACTTTACCAGCACCAAAGCAGCCCCAGACCATCACATTACCTCCACCATGCTTGACAGATGGTGTCAGGCACTCTTCCAGCATCTTTTCACCTGTTCTGCCTCACAAATGTTCTTCTGTGTGATCCAAACACCTCAAACTTGGATTCATCTGTCCATAACCTTTTTCCAATCTTCCTCTGTCCAATGCCTGTGTTCTTTTGCCCATACCAATCTTTTCTTTTATTGGCCAGTCTCAGATATGGCTTTTCTTTGCCACTCTGCCTAGAAGGCCAGCATCCCGAGTCGCCTCTTCACTGTCGACGTTGACACTGGCGTTTTCGGGTACCATTTAAAGAAGCTGCCAGTTGAGGACCTGAGATGCGTCTATTTCTCAAACTAGAGACTCTAATGTACTTGTCTTCTTGCTGAGTTGTGCACGGGGCCTCCCACTTCTCTTTCTGCTCTGGTTAGAGCCCGTTTGTGCTGTTCTCTGAAGGAGTAGTACACACCGCTGTAGGAAATTTTCAGTTTCTTTGCAATTTCTCGCATGGAATAGCCTTCATTTCTAAGAACAAGAATAGACTGGCGAATTTCACATGAAAGTTCTTTTTTTCTGGCCATTTTGAGAGTCTTATCGAACCCACAAATGTGATGCTCCAGATAATCAACTAGCTCAAAGGAAGGCCAGTTTTATAGCTTCTCTCATCAGCAAAACAGTTTTCAGCTGTGCTAACATAATTGCACAAGGGTTTTCAAGGGTTTTCTAATCATCCATTAGTCTTCTAAGGCGATTAGCAAACACAATGTACCATTAGAACACTGGAGTGATAGTTGACGGAAAAGGGCCTCTATACACCTATGGAGATATTTCATTAGAAACCAGACGTTTCCACCTAGAATAGTCATTTACCACATTAACAATGTATAGAGTGTATTTCTGATTGATTTAATGTTATCTTCATTGAAAAAAACAATGCTTTTCTTTGAAAAATAAGGACATTTCTAAGTGATCCCAAACTTTTGAACGGTAGTGTATATGTATATATATATATATAATCTCTCTCTCTCTCTCTGTATATATATATTAGTGCTGTGAAAAATAACGCGTTAACTCAGTTAATTCAATTACAGGTTTAACTAGTTATTTATTTTTAACGCATTTAACGCATGCGCAGAATGAGCTTCCAATCTTTCTGTTGTTGGTCGTCGGGACGAAAAAAAAGTCACTTGCAAAATGAGCTTCCAATACACCACTTCAATCTGAACTCTGTCCACTCTCATGCAGACGGTCTGTTTATCGGTAATGATCCTTCCGCAGGTTCACCTACGGAAACCTTGTTACGACTTCTACTTCCTGTAGATCAGGGGTCTCAACACGTCGATCGCGACCTGCCAGTCGATCGCGGCGCAGTGTCGGTAGATCGCATGACATTAAAGAGATTGGCCCGCCCCCTGACATGTTCTCTAGAGCACGTCTTTGTTCTTTTATTAAACTAAACGTCTGTTGTTGATCGTATCTCCACAGCAGCATGTCATTTCTGTCTCTACGCGTTGCGTTAACACTTATCGATCTCCGTCTCGCGCCACAGAGCTCTGTGCGCGCGCATCGACCGAGCAAAAAAAAGTCACTTGTCAATCTGTCCACCTTTAGATTGTATCATGGTGGAGTTAATGGTTGACAAACAAGTGAAAATGCTCTGTTTAACCCTCCTGTTACCTTTACATTTACGAACATATTTTACCCTCGGGGTCAATTTGACCCCAGCAATTAAAACCTCCAGAAAATTATTAGAATTAATATTGCTTCCCAAGTTTAAGTGTGAGGTACTTTATGTTTGTTTGTTGACTACCTAAATAGCCCTTTAAATAAATAAAAAAGTTGATATTTCTTATATGTTTGACACAGTGAAAAACAGCCTGGGGTCAAATTGACCCCAAAGAACACTGACATTAAACATTGAATGGGGTCAAATTGACCCGAAAGGTAACAGGAGGGTTAAACATTCTGTTTAGGATGAAGATCTATTAATGTTCCATATGGAAGAAAACTGCTAAATAACTGCTGAGTTGCAGCACCATTGTATAGAAGAATGTATAAATGTATATATCCGTCTTTTGTCATAAATCTCTATGTTCTCACAAAATATACCGAGAATATCGGTAATACGTGATTAATCATGATTAATCCGCAAAAACCTGTGATTAATCCGATTAAAAGTTGTAATCGTTTCACAGCCCTAATATATATATATATAGCTTTTTACCATATACAGGACTGTCTCAGAAAATTAGAATATTGTGATAAAGTTCTTTATTTTCTGTAATGCAATTAAAAAAACAAAAATGTCATGCATTCTGGATTCATTACAAATCAACTGAAATATTGCAAGCCTTTTATTCTTTTAATATTGCTGATTATGGCTTACAGCTTAAGAAAACTCTAAAATCCTATCTCATAAAATTTTAATATTTCCTCAGACCAAGTAAAAAAAAAGATTTATAACAGCTGAGTGTTTGTCAAGGCTCAGGAAACCCTTGCAGGTGTTTCGAGTTAATTAGACAATTCAAGTGATTTGTTTAATACCCTACTAGTATACTTTTTCATGATATTCTAATATTTAGAGATAGGATATTTGAGTTTTCTTAAGCTGTAAGCCATAATCAGCAATAAATCAGAATAAAAGGCTTGCAATATTTCAGTTGATTTGTAATGAATCCAGAATGCATGACATTTTTGTTTTTTTAATTGCATTACAGAAAATAAAGAACTTCATCACAATATTCTAATTTTCTGAGACAGTCCTGTATATGTATATATATTATATGTCATTCTCTCTCTCTGTATATATATATATATATATATATACATATACATATTTGTATATATATATGTATATATCTATCACGTCACCAGTTGTCTCGTTAGTCACAACAAGTTCACCACCGCCTTCTTAAGACACAAGCAAGCTTCAGATTGGGATTCTTTACCCACAGAACAGACGTCAGAATGTCCTGCGCTTGTTTCTAACCAAAAGACACAAAAACATTCACAGAATGGATCAGCTTTGAGACGGAGGCACCGGAAGGGCAAACATGCTGACTCATTTCCTGAAGCACTCTATAGAATTAAAAATGAGATGAAAACCAGGGCAATAGAGTCCACAAATGAGTCTCCGCCACACGATCTAAGGCCCCCACAGCAGCCATTCCTAGTTCCTGTGTGTCTCAGCGCTTCAGAAGACCAATCACAAACACATGCTCAGGATCAGTCAGCTGGTCGGAAATGGCTCCATGTTGAAGGAACTAAGAAGTTTTCCAATGAGTATGTCTCATTCATGCAGCTCAGTCATATACATGTATATGAAGGAATCTCCAGAATGATCATAACTCTGAGGACTAATTCACCCTGATCAAGCACATACATGAGCCCTCCATCCTCAGTTAAATCAAGCACATCCGGAGGTGGGTCGCTGCTGGAGGGAGCCGCAGCAGAGTGAAGATATGATAGGATGGCCACTCGTGATTGGACGTTACACCTGGTCCAACGATGTGAATGAATGAGCTGCCAAACTAATATAAACTACAACAAATGAACACATGTCGCTGAATCCAGGGCCATGTGGGGGCATGCATTGTTTGTAATGCAGTAGAGGAGGCGTCCACAAAGCCATCATGATCCCTTAGTAGAATCTCGTGACTTCATAGTTGACTCTTCATGTTGTGAAACAGAAGACTCCATGTTTCTTTGTCTTTACTGTCCACTGCAGCAACATTGTTTCAGGAAATGCACCGGGCTGATCGAGCAAAAGTGTAAAGTAAGTGATTGACGACTGTTACAACTCATACTTTGGTCAGATGGGCTTTGTTGTGTTGTAGAGTGCATGAGATGATCATTAATAGACACTTCTACTTGTTTTAGTATCGTCAGTGTCACAGACCAGAGAGCCTTTGTTTCGATGTGTAAACTCTTCCTGTGTTCTTCTCACTGTATATGCTCCTCTTGGATTTCTCCGGCTAGCTGTTGATTGATGGGATCCTGGGGACTCTGGTGATCTTCCTGGTGCTGGAGCTGTTGATTTGCATCACTGCCATGCTGTTTGGACTCACTGTGCTCGCTGCTGGGGGAGCCCAGGTGAACTCTCCTCCAACATATCCACATAATGCAGCGCTAAGGGATGTAAGAGGACAGATATGTAGATAGGTAGGTAGATAGGTAGGTAGGTTGGTAGTTAGGTAGGTAGGTAGGTAGATAGATAGATAGATAGAAAGATAGGTAGGTAGATAGATAGAAAGCTAGATAGCTAGGTAGGTAGGTATATAGGTAGGTAGGTAGGTAGACAGATAGATAGGTAGATAGATAGATAGGTATGTAGGTGGGTAGGTATGTAGATAGATAGATATATAGATAGATAGATAGGTATGTAGGTAGGTAGGTATGTAGAAAGGTAGGTAGGTAAGTAGGTAGATAGGGCCGTGGCAGGAGGCATCAGACCCAGCAGGTCAAATGGACCCTATGAGACGTGAAGTCACAAAGACTCCGGAGAGGAAGCAGAGTTAGTAATGTGTGATGGAGAGATGAAAATGTATACATAAGTAGAGAGAGAAGAGGAGAGAGGTGCTCAGTGTATCCTAGAGGAGAGAGGTGCTCAGTGTATCCTAGAGGAGAGAGGAGCTCAGTGTATCCTAGAGGAGAGAGGAGCTCAGTGTATCCTAGAGGAGAGAGGAGCTCAGTGTATCCCAGAGGAGAGAGGTGCTCAGTGTATCCTAGAGGAGAGAGGAGCTCAGTGTATCCTAGAGGAGAGAGGAGCTCAGTGTATCCTAGAGGAGAGAGGTGCTCAGTGTCTCCTAGAGGAGAGAGGTGCTCAGTGTATCCTAGAGGAGAGAGCTGCTCAGTGTATCCTAGAGGAGAGAGGAGCTCAGTGTATCCTAACGTCCCCCAGCAGCCTCTCAGCCTATAGCAGCATCTCTAGGTCTGGACCAGGTGAACCTGGTTCAGGTCTAACTATAAGACCATCAAGAGGAAATTCTTCAGTCTCCATGAGGGGACTGTGTCTGCCTCCCATTTATTGCCTGATAATGAAGAAATATTGAGTTAAAAATGTGTCGATCCCCCTCCAGTGTATGGCTAAGAGAGAAGCTATTCAATAAAAATATGAAATATGAATATTTATGAGTTCTATACAGTTCTATAAGCAGATTAGAACACATTATAAGTATGTTTACAATGCATTAACACTACAGTACAACGAAGAGCTGTAAAGTATTGTTTGTTTGTATCCTGCAGCCTCCGAGCCAGAGACCCGTCTACCCACAGACGCGCCCGCCAGCGGTTCCAGCCACAGCATCGCTTCCCCAGGTGTGTGTGTGTGTGTGTCTAAAGGTATATATATATCTATATATATATATATATATGGATATATATATACAGGACTGTCTCAGAAAATTAGAATATTGTGATAAAGTTCTTTATTTTCTGTAATGCAATTAAAAAAACAAAAATGTCATACATTCTGGATTCATTACAAATCAACTGAAATATTGCAAGCCTTTTATTCTTTTAATATTGCTGATTATGGCTTACAGCTTAAGAAAACTCTAAAATCCTATCTCATAAAATTTTAATATTTCCTCAGACCAAGTAAAAAAAAAGATTTATAACAGCTGAGTGTTTGTCAAGGCTCAGGAAACCCTTGCAGGTGTTTCGAGTTAATTAGACAATTCAAGTGATTTGTTTAATACCCTACTAGTATACTTTTTCATGATATTCTAATATTTAGAGATAGGATATTTGAGTTTTCTTAAGCTGTAAACCATAATTAGCAATAAATCAGAATAAAAGGCTTGCAATATTTCAGTTGATTTGTAATGAATCCAGAATGCATGACATTTTTGTTTTTTTAATTGCATTACAGAAAATAAAGAACTTCATCACAATATTCTAATTTTCTGAGACAGTCCTGTATATCCATATATATATCCATATATATGACAGATTCCCGTCTGAAGCTTCTTTTGGGGCTTTGAAGTTCTCTGACTTCATGTATTCCCCTCTTGTCTGGTTTGACTCCTACCTCTGCTGGTCTGGGGGTCCACTAGGGTCCAGTAGGGTCCACCAAGGTCCACTAGGGTCCACCAGGATCCACTAGGGTTCACTAAAGTCCAGATCAGAGAGGAAACCTCTTTTTTCTGCTCATTAAACCTCAAGAACCTCGTTTAACATCCGACATGCAAAAGAATCAAGACGAGTGTTTTTAGAAGAAATCCTTCTAACGACTTATGAATATACCGTATATATATATTATATATATATATATATTTAGATACATATATATAATATATATATACACGTACATTCTGAAGCATGACATATACATTAATATGATGAAGGACTTTTAGTTGCATGCAAAAATGTTCCATCATAAAATATAATAATGAAAGATGAACATGGATGATGTAATGGGTCGGGTGCACTCTCCACTATGTGTGACTTGACTAATTGGGGAGGACCGGATAGGACATGAGTGTTATGTTATTTTTATTTTACACTAGTTTGCTACATTTTGCAGTTTTTTTGAAGAAACCAAACAATTTGATATTAAATGTTCCTGTAACAATGTCTTTAAAGATTTGATCATTGACAAATATTCATGAATATTCATCATTCATCAGTTTAACTAACTGTTCTTCATTTCTGCATGTGGGCTGATTTTTATGAATAGTTTTGAATCACACCTCCTTAGTCATGGTTAGGTATTCATGAGGAGGCAGATTTTTTGATTTTGGTTATACAATATATATAATACGTCAGCCAATATCTCTCTAGTGAGTCAAGAGGCTTTTTGAGTGTGTACATTGTGACACTGCTGTGGTCCACACATTTTACTGATCATTGAGATCTATTTCAACCAATTCCTATTTAGTATCTCCTTCTTGTCCTTTAACAATAGAGGCGGAGCAACCTGCCTGATGTCCTGTTCTGATAGGCTCTCCAGACACCCACTGGAGAAGTGAGCGTGTAATCATAAGTATCTGGTTCTCAGTTTGGGGAATTTAAGTGTGTTCTCGTCCTGCTGTTAGTTTTATGTTACCGTTGTCTTTTTGTAATATATGATGTGGTTGAAATGCTGCGCGGTATTATTTCTGAGCTTGTGGCAATAACACTTTGAGCCTTTTGGTGTGGTTTGTTATGTTTGCATGTCATCTGAGGATCCACAGCAGGCCAGCAGGGTTCAACACACACACACACACACACACACAATAACCACCCATCACCATTCAACACCTTTATGAAATCTGCAAATCATATGGACATGGCATTGCTCTCTGTGTGTCGACAGGTGGCTGTTGTTGTGACTGAACCAGACTCCGAGGAGGTGGAGGACATCTCCACGCCGCCCACTGAACCCCAGGTGGAGCCGATGAGAGCCGTGGCAACCGAGCCGTGAGCCCTGCACACACTATGGGGTGTTCTGTCACGTCAGAGTGTAAACGTGGATCACACCTGGGACAAAAACATTCTTGTGAGACTCATGGAGGTCATTAAAATGTGGACCATTACAACAGGACAACCAATCAGCTCGTGGTAATAGTCGGAGGCAAGAATATAATAAGAGTTGTGGAAGAAATAAATTCAAGTGTCCCAACAAGTTGTCAAAGGTCAAAGGTCATCCTGTCCTTTTATTCCTGGCGTGGCATGAACACAGAATAAGTATGATAACTTATGCTCCTACAGTATGTTGTGTCACAGTAATGTTGATCATCTTAAAATGCTAAATCACTTAAATAGGTATAGAGAAATATAAGTACAGAGAAATATAAATAACGGAGACAGACAGCCAGACTCTCAGCTTGAAGTTCAGAGGGAAGGCTCAGTGTGTAGTATATATATATATATATGAATGTAGATATATTCACGTATCTAAGAGTCTATGCACCGTTTGTGTTCATTTGAGTGAAGGCACATTGACGATTTCACTTTGAACTATTTTGCCTTTCTTGCTTCAAACATATTTGAATGTTGAAAAAAGGTTATGTTGTTGTTATGTGGTTATAACACTAACCTTGTATTGTGTTCATGCTATTTAAAACAGGTCTTAATGCCATTCCACAATTAACGGATGAAAGAGTATTACAGCAGCCGATCTACTGTATCATGTACATTTATTGTTGATTCTAATATTTAAATATGAGGAGTTTTAGTTCCTAGAAGCTCTAAAAACACTGTATCCGACTTTTCCCATAATGCTAATAAACCTTTCCGGCCTTGTAATTAACCACTTTTTCAACCTTCAATCACGCTCTTTGTGTAATAATGCACCTTGTGGAAACAATAAAAACATCTCTTTATCTGTCATACGTTCTTCAACTTGTTTGGTAACAACTGAGAGAATAAAAGTGTGTGTGTGTGGAATGGAAAAGAGCTCCTTCACATTGAAGAGATGGGGGTTAGGGTTAGCTTTAAAACATCAGGGGATCCAGTATGAGTGGGAAAAGACTCAGTGAGGACTTCTCTGTGTTTACGTGTGAGATGATGCATGCCAGAGAGAGGTCATCGCATCAGACTCATGTGCCGTGCTCACAAGTTTGACATCAATTGTCTCTAGAAGCAGAGATGATTTACTGTGTGAGACATGACAGTCACTATTCAGAATCTATCACATGCGGATGGCGGGTAGTGTGGGTCCATGCTGGAGTCGATGCATTGAGAAGGAGGTTAAAGGAGAAATATTGTTAATGTAAGTGAGTCAGAAGTTAAAGTGGTGATTAAGGAAACATCTAAAAAATATGGCAGAATGAATGGAAATATGGAGCAAAGGAAGATATCTGTTTAATAATAAACCTGGTTGGGAGTGCAGGAGTGTGTGGACGAAATAGAAAAGAGGAGAGGGTGATGACAAGAATAAGGAATGGACATGAAAATGGGCTAGAGAGATGGGAAATGGACATATAATGAATGTACTAAAGAAAAGCTAAGTGATGAATGTTGGGAAATCCTTCTGGAATGGTTAGAGTCAAACAGACTCATGAATAGAACCTGAGTATTAATTTAATTTGTATGTTTGTTTGTTTTCGTTTTCGTTTGGTTTAGGATAAGAGACTTACTGTAAAGCCCACCCTCCAGATTAGTGGGTGGCAGTAATGCAGACGCAAGCTGTTTGCCAACCGCCAATAAATATCAAAGAAGAAGAAGGAGAAGAACAGAAGAAGACGAAGAACAGAAGAACCAGCAGTTAGCGTTCCAGTGTTATTATTATTTAAAACCCTCCACACACAAGAGCATACTTTCCAAAGTTCTCTTTGAGGTTATTAAGTGTCTGTAAGATTTACCAGGAATGTTCTCATGTCTTAGTTTTTATGTAATTAATGTTATGCACATATGTAGCCAACACATTTAAAAGGTTATGTGATGCATTTCAGAGTAATGCATGTGATGCATTTCAGAGTAATGCATGATATGGTCGCAGAGGTTTTTATTGTGTGGCCCATCCCCCACCTACAAACACACAACCATGATATACTGTAGAACATATGTAACCGTGTTTTTATTGTATTATGTGTTCATGAGCTCACGTCCCTCTGGGTGTTCATGAGCTCACGGCTCTTCCCTCCCTCTGGGGTTCATGAGCTCACGTCCCTCTAGATGTTCATGAGCTCACGCCCTCTGGATGAGCTCACGTCCCTCTGGGTGTTCATGAGCTCACGTCCCTCTGGGTGTTCATGAGCCACGTCCTCTGGGTGTTCATGAGCTCACGTCCCTCTAGATGTTCATGAGCTCACGTCCCTCTGGGTGTTCATGAGCTCACGTCCCTCTAGATGTTCATGAGCTCACGTCCTCTGGGTGTTCATGAGCTCACGTCCCTCTAGATGTTCATGAGCTCACGTCCTCTGGGTGTTCATGAGCTCACGTCCTCTGGGTGTTCATGAGCTCACGTCCTCTGGGTGTTCATGAGCTCACGTCCCTCTAGATGTTCATGAGCTCACGTCCCTCTGGGTGTTCATGAGCTCACGTCCCTCTAGATGTTCATGAGCTCACGTCCTCTGGGTGTTCATGAGCTCATGTCCTCTAGATGTTCATGAGCTCACGTCCCTCTGGGTGTTCATGAGCTCACGTCCTCGGATGTTCATGAGCTCACGTCCCTCTGGGTGTTCATGAGCTCACGTCCCTCTAGATGTTCATGAGCTCACGTCCTCTGGCCCTCTGGTGTTCATGAGCTCACGTCCTCTGGGTGTTCATGAGCCTCTAGGTGTTCATGAGCTCACGTCCTCTGGGTGTTCATGAGCTCACGTCCCTCTTCATGAGCTCACCCCTCTGGGTGTTCATGAGCTCACGCCCTCTGGTGTTCATGAGCTCACCCTCTGGGTGTTCATGAGCTCACGTCCCTCTAGATGTTCATGAGCTCCACGTCCTCTGGGCGTTCATCAGTTCACGTCCCTCTGGGTGTTCATGAGCTCATGTCCCTCTAGATGTTCATGTGCTCACGTCCCTCTGCGTGTTCATGTGCTCCCTCTCTGTGTTCATGAGCTCACGTCCCTCTGGGTGTTCATGAGCTCACGTCCCTCTGGGTGTTCATGAGCTCACGTCCTCTAGATGTTCATGAGCTCACGTCCCTCTGGGTGTTCATGAGCTCACGTTCCTCTGGGTGTTCATGAGCTCACGTCCTCTGATGTTCATGAGCTCACGTCCCTCTGAGTGTTCATGAGCTCACGTCCCTCTGGGTGTTCATGAGCTCACGTCCCTCTCTGGTGTTCATGAGCTCACGTCCTCTGGTTCATGAGCTCACGTCCTCTAGGTGTTCATGAGCTCACGTCCTCTGGATGTTCATGAGCTCACGTCCTCTGGGTGTTCATGAGCTCACGTCCCTCTAGATGTTCATGAGCTCACGTCCCTCTGGGTGTTCATGAGCTCACGTCCCTCTAGATGTTCATGAGCTCACGTCCTCTGGGTGTTCATGAGCTCACGTCCTCTGGGTGTTCATGAGCTCACGTCCCTCTGATGTTCATGAGCTCACGTCCTCTGGGTGTTCATGAGCTCACGTCCTCTGGGTGTTCATGAGCTCACGTCCCTCTGGGTGTTCATGAGCTCACGTCCCTCTGGGTGTTCATGAGCTCACGTCCCTCTGGGTGTTCATGAGCTCACGTCCCTCTGGGTGTTCATGAGCTCCCTCTGGGTGTTCATGAGCTCACGTCCCTCTGGGTGTTCATGAGCTCACGTCCCTCTGGGTGTTCATGAGCTCACGTCCCTCTGGATGTTCATGAGCTCACGTCCCTCTGGGTGTTCATGAGCTCACGTCCCTCTGGGTGTTCATGAGCTCACGTCCCTCTGGTGTTCATGAGCTCACGTCCCTCTGGGTGTTCATGAGCTCACGTCCCTCTGGGTGTTCATGAGCTCACGTCCCTCTCGGTGTTCATGAGCTCACGTCCCTCTGGGTGCTCACGTCCCTCTGGTGTTCATGAGCTCACGTCCTCTGGGTGTTCATGAGCTCACGTCCCTCTGGGTGTTCATGAGCTCACGTCCTCTGGTGTTCATGAGCTCACGTCCCTCTGGGTGTTCATGAGCTCACGACCCTCTGGGTGTTCATGAGCTCACGTCCCTCTGGGTGTTCATGAGCTCACGTCCTCTGGGTGTTCATGAGCTCACGTCCTCTGGGTGTTCATGAGCTCATGAGCTCACGTCCCTGGTGTTCATGAGCTCACGTCCTCTGATGTTCATGAGCTCACGTCCTCTGGGTGTTCATGAGCCGTGAGCCCCCTCTGTGTTCATGAGCTCACGTCCTCTGGGTGTTCATGAGCTCACGTCCTCTAGATGTTCATGAGCTCACGTCCCTCTGGGTGTTCATGAGCTCACGTCCCTCTGGTGTTCATGAGCTCACGTCCCTCTGGGTGTTCATGAGCTCACGTCCTCTGGGTGTTCATGAGCTCACGTCCTCTGGGTGTTCATGAGCTCACGTCCCTCTGGGTGTTCATGAGCTCACGTCCCTCTGATGTTCATGAGCTCACGTCCCTCTGGGTGTTCATGAGCTCACGTCCCTCTGGTGTTCATGAGCTCACGTCCCTCTGGGTGTTCAGCTCACGTCCTCTAGATGTTCATGAGCTCACGTCCTCTAGTGTTCATGAGCTCACGTCCCTCTGGGTGTTCATGAGCTCACGTCCTCTGGGTGTTCATGAGCTCACGTCCCTCTGGGTGTTCATGAGCTCACGTCCCTCTGGTGTTCATGAGCTCACGTCCTCTAGATGTTCATGAGCTCACGTCCCTCTGGTGTTCATGAGCTCACGTGTTCATGAGCTCACGTCCTCTGGGTGTTCATGAGCTCACGTCCTCTGGGTGTTCATGAGCTCACCCTCTGGGTGTTCATGAGCTCACGTCCCTCTGGGTGTTCATGAGCTCACGTCCCTCTGGGTGTTCATGAGCTCACGTCCTCTGGGTGTTCATGAGCTCACGTCCCTCTGGGTGTTCATGAGCTCACGTCCTCTGGGTGTTCATGAGCTCACGTCCCTCTGGGTGTTCATGAGCTCACCCTCTGGGTGTTCATGAGCTCACGTCCCTCTGGGTGTTCATGAGCTCACGTCCCTCTGGGTGTTCATGAGCTCACGTCCTCTGATGTTCATGAGCTCACGTCCTCTGGGTGTTCATGAGCTCACGTCCCTCTGGTGTTCATGAGCTCACGTCCTCTAGGTTCATGAGCTCACGTCCCTCTCGGTGTTCATGAGCTCACGTCCCTCTGGGTGTTCATGAGCTCACGTCCCTCTAGATGTTCATGAGCTCACGTCCCTCTGGGTGTTCATGAGCTCACGTCCCTCTGGGTGTTCATGAGCTCACGTCCCTCTGGGTGTTCATGAGCTCACGTCCCTCTGGGTGTTCATGAGCTCACGTCCCTCTGGGTGTTCATGAGCCATCGTCCCTCTAGATGTTCATGAGCTCACGTCCCTCTCGGTGTTCATGAGCTCACGTCCCTCTGGGTGTGCTCACGTCCTCTGGTGTTCATGAGCTCACGTCCCTCTGGGTGTTCATGAGCTCACGTCCTCTGGTTCATGAGCTCACGTCCTCTGGGTGTTCATGAGCTCACGTCCCTCTCGGTGTTCATGAGCTCACGTCCCTCTGGGTGTTCATGAGCTCACGTCCCTCTGGGTGTTCATGAGCTCACGTCCTCTGATGTTCATGAGCTCACGTCCCTCTCGGTGTTCATGAGCTCACGTCCCTCTGGGTGTTCATGAGCTCACGTCCCTCTAGATGTTCATGAGCTCACGTCCCTCTGGGTGTTCATGAGCTCACGTCCCTCTCGGTGTTCATGAGCTCACGTCCCTCTGGGTGTTCATGAGCTCACGTCCCTCTGGGTGTTCATGAGCTCACGTCCCTCTGGGTGTTCATGAGCTCACGTCCCTCTGGATGTTCATGAGCTCACGTCCTCTAGGTGTTCATGAGCTCACGTCCTCTGGGTGTTCATGAGCTCACGTCCCTCTGGTGTTCATGAGCTCACGTCCCTCTGGGTGTTCATGAGCTCACGTCCTCTGGGTGTTCATGAGCTCACGTCCCTCTGGGTGTTCATGAGCTCACGTCCCTCTTGGGTGTTCATGAGCTCACGTCCCTCTGGGTGTTCATGAGCTCACGTCCCTCTGGGTGTTCATGAGCTCACGTCCCTCTGTGTTCATGAGCTCACGTCCTCTGGGTGTTCATGAGCTCACGCCCTCTGGGTGTTCATGAGCTCACGTCCTCTGGGTGTTCATGAGCTCACATCCTCTGTGTTCATGAGCTCACCCCTCTGGGTGTTCATGAGCTCACGTCCCTCTGGTCATGAGCTCACGTCCTCTGGGTGTTCATGAGCTCACGTCCTCTGGGTGTTCATGAGCTCACATCCCTCTGGTGTTCATGAGCTCACGTCCCTCTGGGTGTTCATGAGCTCACATCCCTCTGGGTGTTCATGAGCTCACGTCCCTCTGGGTGTTCATGAGCTCACGTCCCTCTGGGTGTTCATGAGCTCACGTCCCTCTGGATGTTCATGAGCTCACGTCCCTCTGGGTGTTCATGAGCTCACGTCCCTCTGGGTGTTCATGAGCTCACGTCCCTCTGGATGTTCATGAGCTCACGTCCTCTGGGTGTTCATGAGCTCACGTCCCTCTGGATGTTCATGAGCTCACGTCCCTCTGGGTTTTCATGAGCTCATGTCCCTCTGGGTGTTCATGAGCTCACGTCCCTCTGGATGTTCATGAGCTCACGTCCCTCTGGGTGTTCATGAGCTCACGTCCCTCTAGATGTTCATGAGCTCACATCCCTCTAGATGTTCATGAGCTCACGTCCCTCTGGGTGTTCATGAGCTCACGTCCCTCTGGGTGTTCATGAGCTCACGTCCCTCTTGGGTGTTCATGAACTCACGTCCCTCTGGGTGTTCATGAGCTCACGTCCCTCTAGATGTTCATGAGCTCACGTCCCTCTCGGTGTTCATGAGCTCACGTCCCTCTAGATGTTCATGAGCTCACGTCCCTCTGGGTGTTCATGAGCTCACATCCCTCTAGATGTTCATGAGCTCACGTCCCTCTGGGTGTTCATGAGCTCACGCCCCTCTGGGTGTTCATGAGCTCACGTCCCTCTGGGTGTTCATGAGCTCACATCCCTCTCGGTGTTCATGAGCTCACGTCCCTCTGGGTGTTCATGAGCTCACGTCCCTCTAGATGTTCATGAGCTCACGTCCCTCTCGGTGTTCATGAGCTCACGTCCCTCTGGGTGTTCATGAGCTCACGTCCCTCTAGATGTTCATGAGCTCACGTCCCTCTAGATGTTCATGAGCTCACGTCCCTCTGGGTGTTCATGAGCTCACGTCCCTCTAGATGTTCATGAGCTCACGTCCCTCTGGGTGTTCATGAGCTCACGTCCCTCTAGATGTTCATGAGCTCACGTCCCTCTGGGTGTTCATGAGCTCACGTCCCTCTGGGTGTTCATGAGCTCACATCCCTCTGGGTGTTCATGAGCTCACGTCCCTCTAGATGTTCATGAGCTCACGTCCCTCTGGGTGTTCATGAGCTCACGTCCCTCTGGGTGTTCATGAGCTCACATCCCTCTGGGTGTTCATGAGCTCACGTCCCTCTGGGTGTTCATGAGCTCACGTCCCTCTAGATGTTCATGAGCTCACGTCCCTCTCGGTGTTCATGAGTTCACGTCCCTCTAGATGTTCATGAGCTCACGTCCCTCTGGGTGTTCATGAGCTCACGTCCCTCTCGGTGTTCATGAGCTCACGTCCCTCTAGATGTTCATGAGCTCACGTCCCTCTGGGTGTTCATGAGCTCACGTCCCTCTAGATGTTCATGAGCTCACGTCCCTCTGGGTGTTCATGAGTTCACGTCCCTCTGGGTGTTCATTAGCTCACGTCCCTCTAGATGTTCATGAGCTCACGTCCCTCTGGGTGTTCATGAGCTCACGTCCCTCTAGATGTTCATGAGCTCACGTCCCTCTAGATGTTCATGAGCTCACGTCCTCTGGGTGTTCATGAGCTCACGTCCTCTAGATGTTCATGAGCTCACGTCCTCTGGGTGTTCATGAGCTCACGTCCCTCTGGGTGTTCATGAGCTCACATCCTCTGGGTGTTCATGAGCTCACGTCCTCTGGATGTTCATGAGCTCATGTCCATCTGGGTGTTCATGAGCTCACGTCCCTCTAGATGTTCATGAGCTCACGTCCCTCTGGGTGTTCATGAGCTCACGTCCCTCTGGGTGTTCATGAGCTCACATCCCTCTGGGTGTTCATGAGCTCACGTCCCTCTGGGTGTTCATGAGCTCACGTCCCTCTAGATGTTCATGAGCTCACGTCCCTCTCGGTGTTCATGAGTTCACGTCCCTCTAGATGTTCATGAGCTCACGTCCCTCTGGGTGTTCATGAGCTCACGTCCCTCTTGGGTGTTCATGAGCTCACGTCCCTCTAGATGTTCATGAGCTCACGTCCCTCTGGGTGTTCATGAGCTCAAGTACCTCTAGATGTTCATGAGCTCACGTCCCTCTGGGTGTTCATGAGCTCACGTTCCCTTCTGGGTGTTCATTAGCTCACGTCCCTCTAGATGTTCATGAGCTCACGTCCCTCTGGGTGTTCATGAGCTCACGTCCCTCTAGATGTTCATGAGCTCACGTCCCTCTAGATGTTCATGAGCTCACGACCCTCTGGGTGTTCATGAGCTCACGTCCCTCTGGGTGTTCATGAGCTCATGTCCCTCTAGATGTTCATGAGCTCACGTCCTCTGGGTGTTCATGAGCTCACGTCCCTCTGGGTGTTCATGAGCTCACGTCCCTCTGGGTGTTCATGAGCTCACGTCCTCTGGGTGTTCATGAGCTCACTTCCCTCTGGGTGTTCATGAGCTCACGTCCCTCTCAGTGTTCATGAGCTCACGTCCCTCTAGATGTTCATGAGCTCACGTCCCTCTGGGTGTTCATGAGCTCACGTCCCTCTCGGTGTTCATGAGCTCACGTCCCTCTAGATGTTCATGAGCTCACGTCCCTCTGGGTGTTCATGAGCTCACGTCCCTCTGGATGTTCATGAGCTCACGTCCCTCTGGGTGTTCATGAGCTCACGTCCCTCTGGGTGTTCATGAGCTCACGTCCCTCTAGATGTTCATGAGCTCACGTCCCTCTAGATGTTCATGAGCTCACGTCCCTCTGGGTGTTCATGAGCTCACGTCCCTCTGGGTGTTCATGAGCTCACGTCCCTCTGGGTGTTCATGAACTCACGTCCCTCTGGGTGTTCATGAGCTCACGTCCCTCTAGATGTTCATGAGCTCACGTCCCTCTCGGTGTTCATGAGCTCACGTCCCTCTAGATGTTCATGAGCTCACGTCCCTCTGGGTGTTCATGAGCTCACATCCCTCTAGATGTTCATGAGCTCACGTCCCTCTGGGTGTTCATGAGCTCACGCCCCTCTGGGTGTTCATGAGCTCACGTCCCTCTGGGTGTTCATGAGCTCACATCCCTCTCGGTGTTCATGAGCTCACGTCCCTCTGGGTGTTCATGAGCTCACGTCCCTCTAGATGTTCATGAGCTCACGTCCCTCTCGGTGTTCATGAGCTCACGTCCCTCTGGGTGTTCATGAGCTCACGTCCCTCTAGATGTTCATGAGCTCACGTCCCTCTAGATGTTCATGAGCTCACGTCCTCTGGGTGTTCATGAGCTCACGCCCATCTAGATGTTCATGAGCTCACATCCCTCTGGGTGTTCATGAGCTCACGTCCCTCTGGGTGTTCATGAGCTCACATCCCTCTGGGTGTTCATGAGCTCACGTCCCTCTGGATGTTCATGAGCTCATGTCCATCTGGGTGTTCATGAGCTCACGTCCCTCTAGATGTTCATGAGCTCACGTCCCTCTGGGTGTTCATGAGCTCACGTCCCTCTGGGTGTTCATGAGCTCACATCCCTCTGGGTGTTCATGAGCTCACGTCCCTCTGGGTGTTCATGAGCTCACGTCCCTCTAGATGTTCATGAGCTCACGTCCCTCTCGGTGTTCATGAGTTCACGTCCCTCTAGATGTTCATGAGCTCACGTCCCTCTGGGTGTTCATGAGCTCACGTCCCTCTGGGTGTTCATGAGCTCACGTTCCCTTCTGGGTGTTCATTAGCTCACGTCCCTCTAGATGTTCATGAGCTCACGTCCCTCTGGGTGTTCATGAGCTCACGTCCCTCTAGATGTTCATGAGCTCACGTCCCTCTAGATGTTCATGAGCTCACGACCCTCTGGGTGTTCATGAGCTCACGTCCCTCTGGGTGTTCATGAACTCATGTCCCTCTAGATGTTCATGAGCTCACGTCCCTCTGGGTGTTCATGAGCTCACGTCCCTCTGGGTGTTCATGAGCTCACGTCCCTCTGGGTGTTCATGAGCTCACGTCCCTCTGGGTGTTCATGAGCTCACGTCCCTCTGGGTGTTCATGAGCTCACGTCCCTCTCAGTGTTCATGAGCTCACGTCCCTCTAGATGTTCATGAGCTCACGTCCCTCTGGGTGTTCATGAGCTCACGTCCCTCTCGGTGTTCATGAGCTCACGTCCCTCTAGATGTTCATGAGCTCACGTCCCTCTGGGTGTTCATGAGCTCACGTCCCTCTAGATGTTCATGAGCTCACGTCCCTCTGGGTGTTCATGAGCTCACGTCCCTCTAGATGTTCATGAGCTCACGTCCCTCTGGGTGTTCATGAGCTCACGTCCCTCTGGGTGTTCATTAGCTCACGTCCCTCTAGATGTTCATGAGCTCACGTCCCTCTGGGTGTTCATGAGCTCACGTCCCTCTAGATGTTCATGAGCTCACGTCCCTCTAGATGTTCATGAGCTCACGACCCTCTGGGTGTTCATGAGCTCACGTCCCTCTTGGGTGTTCATGAACTCATGTCCCTCTAGATGTTCATGAGCTCACGTCCCTCTGGGTGTTCATGAGCTCACGTCCCTCTGGGTTTTCATGAGCTCATGTCCCTCTGGGTGTTCATGAGCTCACGTCCCTCTGGATGTTCATGAGCTCACGTCCCTCTGGGTGTTCATGAGCTCACGTCCCTCTAGATGTTCATGAGCTCACGTCCCTCTGGGTGTTCATGAGCTCACGTCCCTCTGGGTGTTCATGAGCTCACGTCCCTCTTGGGTGTTCATGAACTCACGTCCCTCTGGGTGTTCATGAGCTCACGTCCCTCTAGATGTTCATGAGCTCACGTCCCTCTCGGTGTTCATGAGCTCACGTCCCTCTAGATGTTCATGAGCTCACGTCCCTCTGGGTGTTCATGAGCTCACATCCCTCTAGATGTTCATGAGCTCACGTCCCTCTGGGTGTTCATGAGCTCACGCCCCTCTGGGTGTTCATGAGCTCACGTCCCTCTGGGTGTTCATGAGCTCACATCCCTCTCGGTGTTCATGAGCTCACGTCCCTCTGGGTGTTCATGAGCTCACGTCCCTCTAGATGTTCATGAGCTCACGTCCCTCTCGGTGTTCATGAGCTCACGTCCCTCTGGGTGTTCATGAGCTCACGTCCCTCTAGATGTTCATGAGCTCACGTCCCTCTAGATGTTCATGAGCTCACGTCCCTCTGGGTGTTCATGAGCTCACGTCCCTCTAGATGTTCATGAGCTCACGTCCCTCTGGGTGTTCATGAGCTCACGTCCCTCTGGGTGTTCATGAGCTCACATCCCTCTGGGTGTTCATGAGCTCACGTCCCTCTGGATGTTCATGAGCTCATGTCCATCTGGGTGTTCATGAGCTCACGTCCCTCTAGATGTTCATGAGCTCACGTCCCTCTGGGTGTTCATGAGCTCACGTCCCTCTGGGTGTTCATGAGCTCACATCCCTCTGGGTGTTCATGAGCTCACGTCCCTCTGGGTGTTCATGAGCTCACGTCCCTCTAGATGTTCATGAGCTCACGTCCCTCTCGGTGTTCATGAGTTCACGTCCCTCTAGATGTTCATGAGCTCACGTCCCTCTGGGTGTTCATGAGCTCACGTCCCTCTCGGTGTTCATGAGCTCACGTCCCTCTAGATGTTCATGAGCTCACGTCCCTCTGGGTGTTCATGAGCTCACGTCCCTCTAGATGTTCATGAGCTCACGTCCCTCTGGGTGTTCATGAGCTCACGTCCCTCTAGATGTTCATGAGCTCACGTCCCTCTGGGTGTTCATGAGCTCACGTTCCCTTCTGGGTGTTCATTAGCTCACGTCCCTCTAGATGTTCATGAGCTCACGTCCCTCTGGGTGTTCATGAGCTCACGTCCCTCTAGATGTTCATGAGCTCACGTCCCTCTAGATGTTCATGAGCTCACGACCCTCTGGGTGTTCATGAGCTCACGTCCCTCTTGGGTGTTCATGAACTCATGTCCCTCTAGATGTTCATGAGCTCACGTCCCTCTGGGTGTTCATGAGCTCACGTCCCTCTGGGTTTTCATGAGCTCATGTCCCTCTGGGTGTTCATGAGCTCACGTCCCTCTGGATGTTCATGAGCTCACGTCCCTCTGGGTGTTCATGAGCTCACGTCCCTCTAGATGTTCATGAGCTCACGTCCCTCTGGGTGTTCATGAGCTCACGTCCCTCTGGGTGTTCATGAGCTCACGTCCCTCTTGGGTGTTCATGAACTCACGTCCCTCTGGGTGTTCATGAGCTCACGTCCCTCTAGATGTTCATGAGCTCACGTCCCTCTCGGTGTTCATGAGCTCACGTCCCTCTAGATGTTCATGAGCTCACGTCCCTCTGGGTGTTCATGAGCTCACATCCCTCTAGATGTTCATGAGCTCACGTCCCTCTGGGTGTTCATGAGCTCACGCCCCTCTGGGTGTTCATGAGCTCACGTCCCTCTGGGTGTTCATGAGCTCACATCCCTCTCGGTGTTCATGAGCTCACGTCCCTCTGGGTGTTCATGAGCTCACGTCCCTCTAGATGTTCATGAGCTCACGTCCCTCTCGGTGTTCATGAGCTCACGTCCCTCTGGGTGTTCATGAGCTCACGTCCCTCTAGATGTTCATGAGCTCACGTCCCTCTAGATGTTCATGAGCTCACGTCCCTCTGGGTGTTCATGAGCTCACGTCCCTCTAGATGTTCATGAGCTCACGTCCCTCTGGGTGTTCATGAGCTCACGTCCCTCTGGGTGTTCATGAGCTCACATCCCTCTGGGTGTTCATGAGCTCACGTCCCTCTGGATGTTCATGAGCTCATGTCCATCTGGGTGTTCATGAGCTCACGTCCCTCTAGATGTTCATGAGCTCACGTCCCTCTGGGTGTTCATGAGCTCACGTCCCTCTGGGTGTTCATGAGCTCACATCCCTCTGGGTGTTCATGAGCTCACGTCCCTCTGGGTGTTCATGAGCTCACGTCCCTCTAGATGTTCATGAGCTCACGTCCCTCTCGGTGTTCATGAGTTCACGTCCCTCTAGATGTTCATGAGCTCACGTCCCTCTGGGTGTTCATGAGCTCACGTCCCTCTCGGTGTTCATGAGCTCACGTCCCTCTAGATGTTCATGAGCTCACGTCCCTCTGGGTGTTCATGAGCTCACGTCCCTCTAGATGTTCATGAGCTCACGTCCCTCTGGGTGTTCATGAGCTCACGTTCCCTTCTGGGTGTTCATTAGCTCACGTCCCTCTAGATGTTCATGAGCTCACGTCCCTCTGGGTGTTCATGAGCTCACGTCCCTCTAGATGTTCATGAGCTCACGTCCCTCTAGATGTTCATGAGCTCATGACCCTCTGGGTGTTCATGAGCTCACGTCCCTCTTGGGTGTTCATGAACTCATGTCCCTCTAGATGTTCATGAGCTCACGTCCCTCTGGGTGTTCATGAGCTCACGTCCCTCTGGGTGTTCATGAGCTCACGTCCCTCTTGGGTGTTCATGAGCTCACGTCCCTCTGGGTGTTCATGAGCTCACGTCCCTCTGGGTGTTCATGAGCTCACGTCCCTCTCAGTGTTCATGAGCTCACGTCCCTCTAGATGTTCATTAGCTCACGTCCCTCTGGATGTTCATGAGCTCACGTCCCTCTAGATGTTCATGAGCTCACGTCCCTCTGGGTGTTCATGAGCTCACGTCCCTCTTGGGTGTTCATGAGCTCACGTCCCTCTGGGTGTTAATGAGCTCACGTCCCTCTGGGTGTTCATGAGCTCACGTCCCTCTGGGTGTTCATGAGCTCACGTCCCTCTCGGTGTTCATGAGCTCACGTCCCTCTAGATGTTCATGAGCTCACATCCCTCTAGATGTTCATGAGCTCACGTCCCTCTGGGTGTTCATGAGCTCACGCCCCTCTGGGTGTTCATGAGCTCACGTCCCTCTGGGTGTTCATGAGCTCACATCCCTCTTGGGTGTTCATGAGCTCACATCCCTCTGGGTGTTCATGAGCTCACGTCCCTCTGGGTGTTCATGAGCTCACGTCCCTCTAGATGTTCATGAGCTCACGTCCCTCTAGATGTTCATGAGCTCACGACCCTCTGGGTGTTCATGAGCTCACGTCCCTCTTGGGTGTTCATGAACTCATGTCCCTCTAGATGTTCATGAGCTCACGTCCCTCTGGGTGTTCATGAGCTCACGTCCCTCTGGGTGTTCATGAGCTCACGTCCCTCTGGGTGTTCATGAGCTCACGTCCCTCTGGGTGTTCATGAGCTCACGTCCCTCTGGGTGTTCATGAGCTCACGTCCCTCTCAGTGTTCATGAGCTCACGTCCCTCTAGATGTTCATTAGCTCACGTCCCTCTGGGTGTTCATGAGCTCACGTCCCTCTAGATGTTCATGAGCTCACGTCCCTCTGGGTGTCCATGAGCTCACGTCCCTCTTGGGTGTTCATGAGCTCACGTCCCTCTGGGTGTTAATGAGCTCACGTCCCTCTGGGTGTTCATGAGCTCACGTCCCTCTGGGTGTTCATGAGCTCACGTCCCTCTCGGTGTTCATGAGCTCACGTCCCTCTAGATGTTCATGAGCTCACATCCCTCTAGATGTTCATGAGCTCACGTCCCTCTGGGTGTTCATGAGCTCACGCCCCTCTGGGTGTTCATGAGCTCACATCCCTCTTGGGTGTTCATGAGCTCACATCCCTCTGGGTGTTCATGAGCTCACGTCCCTCTGGGTGTTCATGAGCTCACGTCCCTCTGGGTGTTCATGAGCTCACGTCCCTCTCGGTGTTCATGAGCTCACATCCCTCTAGATGTTCATGAGCTCACGTCCCTCTGGGTGTTCATGAGCTCACGCCCCTCTGGGTGTTCATGAGCTCACGTCCCTCTGGGTGTTCATGAGCTCACATCCCTCTCGGTGTTCATGAGCTCACGTCCCTCTGGGTGTTCATGAGCTCACATCCCTCTGGGTGTTCATGAGCTCACGTCCCTCTGGGTGTTCATGAGCTCACGTCCCTCTGGGTGTTCATGAGCTCACGTCCCTCTGGATGTTCATGAGCTCACGTCCCTCTGGGTGTTCATGAGCTCACGTCCCTCTGGGTGTTCATGAGCTCACGTCCCTCTGGATGTTCATGAGCTCACGTCCCTCTGGGTGTTCATGAGCTCACGTCCCTCTGGATGTTCATGAGCTCACGTCCCTCTGGGTTTTCATGAGCTCATGTCCCTCTGGGTGTTCATGAGCTCACGTCCCTCTGGATGTTCATGAGCTCACGTCCCTCTGGGTGTTCATGAGCTCACGTCCCTCTAGATGTTCATGAGCTCACGTCCCTCTAGATGTTCATGAGCTCACGTCCCTCTGGGTGTTCATGAGCTCACGTCCCTCTGGGTGTTCATGAGCTCACGTCCCTCTTGGGTGTTCATGAACTCACGTCCCTCTGGGTGTTCATGAGCTCACGTCCCTCTAGATGTTCATGAGCTCACGTCCCTCTCGGTGTTCATGAGCTCACGTCCCTCTAGATGTTCATGAGCTCACGTCCCTCTGGGTGTTCATGAGCTCACATCCCTCTAGATGTTCATGAGCTCACGTCCCTCTGGGTGTTCATGAGCTCACGCCCCTCTGGGTGTTCATGAGCTCATGTCCTCTGGGTGTTCATGAGCTCACATCCCTCTCGGTGTTCATGAGCTCACGTCCCTCTGGGTGTTCATGAGCTCACGTCCCTCTAGATGTTCATGAGCTCACGTCCCTCTCGGTGTTCATGAGCTCACGTCCCTCTGGGTGTTCATGAGCTCACGTCCTCTAGATGTTCATGAGCTCACGTCCCTCTAGATGTTCATGAGCTCACGTCCCTCTGGGTGTTCATGAGCTCACGTCCCTCTAGATGTTCATGAGCTCACGTCCTCTGGGTGTTCATGAGCTCACGTCCCTCTGGGTGTTCATGAGCTCACATCCCTCTGGGTGTTCATGAGCTCACGTCCCTCTGGATGTTCATGAGCTCATGTCCATCTGGGTGTTCATGAGCTCACGTCCCTCTAGATGTTCATGAGCTCACGTCCCTCTGGGTGTTCATGAGCTCACGTCCCTCTGGGTGTTCATGAGCTCACATCCCTCTGGGTGTTCATGAGCTCACGTCCCTCTGGGTGTTCATGAGCTCACGTCCCTCTAGATGTTCATGAGCTCACGTCCCTCTCGGTGTTCATGAGTTCACGTCCCTCTAGATGTTCATGAGCTCACGTCCCTCTGGGTGTTCATGAGCTCACGTCCCTCTCGGTGTTCATGAGCTCACGTCCCTCTAGATGTTCATGAGCTCACGTCCCTCTGGGTGTTCATGAGCTCACGTCCCTCTAGATGTTCATGAGCTCACGTCCCTCTGGGTGTTCATGAGCTCACGTTCCCTTCTGGGTGTTCATTAGCTCACGTCCCTCTAGATGTTCATGAGCTCACGTCCCTCTGGGTGTTCATGAGCTCACGTCCCTCTAGATGTTCATGAGCTCACGTCCCTCTAGATGTTCATGAGCTCACGACCCTCTGGGTGTTCATGAGCTCACGTCCCTCTTGGGTGTTCATGAACTCATGTCCCTCTAGATGTTCATGAGCTCACGTCCCTCTGGGTGTTCATGAGCTCACGTCCCTCTGGGTGTTCATGAGCTCACGTCCCTCTTGGGTGTTCATGAGCTCACGTCCCTCTGGGTGTTCATGAGCTCACGTCCCTCTGGGTGTTCATGAGCTCACGTCCTCTCGGTGTTCATGAGCTCACGTCCTCTAGATGTTCATTAGCTCACGTCCTCTGGGTGTTCATGAGCTCACGTCCTCTAGATGTTCATGAGCTCACGTCCTCTCGGTGTTCATGAGCTCACGTCCCTCTCGGTGTTCATGAGCTCACGTCCCTCTAGATGTTCATGAGCTCACGTCCCTCTAGATGTTCATGAGCTCACGTCCCTCTAGATGTTCATGAGCTCACGTCCCTCTAGATGTTCATGAGCTCACGTCCCTCTCGGTGTTCATGAGCTCACGTCCCTCTGGGTGTTCATGAGCTCACGTCCCTCTAGATGTTCATGAGCTCACGTCCCTCTGGGTGTTCATGAGCTCACGTCCCTCTAGATGTTCATGAGCTCACGACCCTCTGGGTGTTCATGAGCTCACGTCCCTCTTGGGTGTTCATGAACTCATGTCCCTCTAGATGTTCATGAGCTCACGTCCCTCTGGGTGTTCATGAGCTCACGTCCCTCTGGGTGTTCATGAGCTCACGTCCCTCTTGGGTGTTCATGAGCTCACGTCCCTCTGGGTGTTCATGAGCTCACGTCCCTCTGGGTGTTCATGAGCTCACGTCCCTCTCGGTGTTCATGAGCTCACGTCCCTCTAGATGTTCATTAGCTCACGTCCCTCTGGGTGTTCATGAGCTCACGTCCCTCTAGATGTTCATGAGCTCACGTCCCTCTGGGTGTTCATGAGCTCACGTCCCTCTCGGTGTTCATGAGCTCACGTCCCTCTAGATGTTCATGAGCTCACGTCCCTCTAGATGTTCATGAGCTCACGTCCCTCTAGATGTTCATGAGCTCACGTCCCTCTCGGTGTTCATGAGCTCACGTCCCTCTGGGTGTTCATGAGCTCACGTCCCTCTAGATGTTCATGAGCTCACGTCCCTCTAGATGTTCATGAGCTCACGTCCCTCTGGGTGTTCATGAGCTCACGTCCCTCTAGATGTTCATGAGCTCACGTCCCTCTGGGTGTTCATGAGCTCACGTCCCTCTGGGTGTTCATGAGCTCACATCCCTCTGGGTGTTCATGAGCTCACGTCCCTCTGGATGTTCATGAGCTCATGTCCATCTGGGTGTTCATGAGCTCACGTCCCTCTAGATGTTCATGAGCTCACGTCCCTCTGGGTGTTCATGAGCTCACGTCCCTCTGGGTGTTCATGAGCTCACATCCCTCTGGGTGTTCATGAGCTCACGTCCCTCTGGGTGTTCATGAGCTCACGTCCCTCTAGATGTTCATGAGCTCACGTCCCTCTCGGTGTTCATGAGTTCACGTCCCTCTAGATGTTCATGAGCTCACGTCCTCTGGGTGTTCATGAGCTCACGTCCCTCTCGGTGTTCATGAGCTCACGTCCTCTAGATGTTCATGAGCTCACGTCCTCTGGGTGTTCATGAGCTCACGTCCCTCTAGATGTTCATGAGCTCACGTCCCTCTGGGTGTTCATGAGCTCACGTTCCCTTCTGGGTGTTCATTAGCTCACGTCCCTCTAGATGTTCATGAGCTCACGTCCCTCTGGGTGTTCATGAGCTCACGTCCCTCTAGATGTTCATGAGCTCACGTCCCTCTAGATGTTCATGAGCTCACGACCCTCTGGGTGTTCATGAGCTCACGTCCCTCTTGGGTGTTCATGAACTCATGTCCCTCTAGATGTTCATGAGCTCACGTCCCTCTGGGTGTTCATGAGCTCACGTCCCTCTGGGTGTTCATGAGCTCACGTCCCTCTTGGGTGTTCATGAGCTCACGTCCCTCTGGGTGTTCATGAGCTCACGTCCCTCTGGGTGTTCATGAGCTCACGTCCCTCTCGGTGTTCATGAGCTCACGTCCCTCTAGATGTTCATTAGCTCACGTCCCTCTGGGTGTTCATGAGCTCACGTCCCTCTAGATGTTCATGAGCTCACGTCCCTCTGGGTGTTCATGAGCTCACGTCCCTCTTGGGTGTTCATGAGCTCACGTCCCTCTGGGTGTTAATTGTTCATGAGCTCACGTCCCTCTGGGTGTTCATGAGCTCACGTCCCTCTCGGTGTTCATGAGCTCACGTCCCTCTAGATGTTCATGAGCTCACATCCCTCTAGATGTTCATGAGCTCACGTCCCTCTGGGTGTTCATGAGCTCACGCCCCTCTGGGTGTTCATGAGCTCACGTCCCTCTGGGTGTTCATGAGCTCACATCCCTCTTGGGTGTTCATGAGCTCACATCCCTCTGGGTGTTCATGAGCTCACGTCCCTCTGGGTGTTCATGAGCTCACGTCCCTCTAGATGTTCATGAGCTCACGTCCCTCTAGATGTTCATGAGCTCACGACCCTCTGGGTGTTCATGAGCTCACGTCCCTCTGGGTGTTCATGAACTCATGTCCCTCTAGATGTTCATGAGCTCACGTCCCTCTGGGTGTTCATGAGCTCACGTCCCTCTGGGTGTTCATGAGCTCACGTCCCTCTTGGGTGTTCATGAGCTCACGTCCCTCTGGGTGTTCATGAGCTCACGTCCCTCTCAGTGTTCATGAGCTCACGTCCCTCTAGATGTTCATTAGCTCACGTCCCTCTGGGTGTTCATGAGCTCACGTCCCTCTAGATGTTCATGAGCTCACGTCCCTCTGGGTGTTCATGAGCTCACGTCCCTCTAGATGTTCATGAGCTCACGTCCCTCTAGATGTTCATGAGCTCACGACCCTCTGGGTGTTCATGAGCTCACGTCCCTCTTGGGTGTTCATGAACTCATGTCCCTCTAGATGTTCATGAGCTCACGTCCCTCTGGGTGTTCATGAGCTCACGTCCCTCTGGGTGTTCATGAGCTCACGTCCCTCTTGGGTGTTCATGAGCTCACGTCCCTCTGGGTGTTCATGAGCTCACGTCCCTCTGGGTGTTCATGAGCTCACGTCCCTCTAGATGTTCATTAGCTCACGTCCCTCTGGGTGTTCATGAGCTCACGTCCCTCTAGATGTTCATGAGCTCACGTCCCTCTGGGTGTTCATGAGCTCACGTCCCTCTTGGGTGTTCATGAGCTCACGTCCCTCTGGGTGTTAATGAGCTCACGTCCCTCTGGGTGTTCATGAGCTCACGTCCCTCTGGGTGTTCATGAGCTCACGTCCCTCTCGGTGTTCATGAGCTCACGTCCCTCTAGATGTTCATGAGCTCACATCCCTCTAGATGTTCATGAGCTCACGTCCCTCTGGGTGTTCATGAGCTCACGCCCCTCTGGGTGTTCATGAGCTCACGTCCCTCTGGGTGTTCATGAGCTCACATCCCTCTTGGGTGTTCATGAGCTCACGACCCTCTGGGTGTTCATGAGCTCACGTCCCTCTTGGGTGTTCATGAACTCATGTCCCTCTAGATGTTCATGAGCTCACGTCCCTCTGGGTGTTCATGAGCTCACGTCCCTCTGGGTGTTCATGAGCTCACGTCCCTCTTGGGTGTTCATGAGCTCACGTCCCTCTGGGTGTTCATGAGCTCACGTCCCTCTCAGTGTTCATGAGCTCACGTCCCTCTAGATGTTCATTAGCTCACGTCCCTCTGGGTGTTCATGAGCTCACGTCCCTCTAGATGTTCATGAGCTCACGTCCCTCTGGGTGTCCATGAGCTCACGTCCCTCTTGGGTGTTCATGAGCTCACGTCCCTCTGGGTGTTAATGAGCTCACGTCCCTCTGGGTGTTCATGAGCTCACGTCCCTCTGGGTGTTCATGAGCTCACGTCCCTCTCGGTGTTCATGAGCTCACGTCCCTCTAGATGTTCATGAGCTCACATCCCTCTAGATGTTCATGAGCTCACATCCCTCTGGGTGTTCATGAGCTCACGCCCCTCTGGGTGTTCATGAGCTCACATCCCTCTTGGGTGTTCATGAGCTCACATCCCTCTGGGTGTTCATGAGCTCACGTCCCTCTGGGTGTTCATGAGCTCACGTCCCTCTGGGTGTTCATGAGCTCACGTCCCTCTCGGTGTTCATGAGCTCACATCCCTCTAGATGTTCATGAGCTCACGTCCCTCTGGGTGTTCATGAGCTCACGCCCCTCTGGGTGTTCATGAGCTCACGTCCCTCTGGGTGTTCATGAGCTCACATCCCTCTCGGTGTTCATGAGCTCACGTCCCTCTGGGTGTTCATGAGCTCACGTCCCTCTAGATGTTCATGAGCTCACGTCCCTCTCGGTGTTCATGCGCTCACGTCCCTCTGGGTGTTCATGAGCTCACGTCCCTCTAGATGTTCATGAGCTCACGTCCCTCTGGGTGTTCATGAGCTCACGTCCCTCTAGATGTTCATGAGCTCACGTCCCTCTGGGTGTTCATGAGCTCACGTCCCTCTGGGTGTTCTTGAGCTCATGTCCCTCTGGATGTTCATGAGCTCACGTCCCTCTGGGTGTTCATGAGCTCACGTCCCTCTGGGTGTTCATGAGCTCACGTCCCTCTAGATGTTCATGAGCTCACGTCCCTCTGGGTGTTCATGAGCTCACATCCCTCTGGGTGTTCATGAGCTCACGTCCCTCTGGGTGTTCATGAGCTCACGTCCCTCTAGATGTTCATGAGCTCACGTCCCTCTCGGTGTTCATGAGCTCACGTCCCTCTAGATGTTCATGAGCTCACGTCCCTCTGGGTGTTCATGAGCTCACGTCCCTCTCGGTGTTCATGAGCTCACGTCCCTCTAGATGTTCATGAGCTCACGTCCCTCTGGGTGTTCATGAGCTCACGTCCCTCTAGATGTTCATGAGCTCACGTCCCTCTGGGTGTTCATGAGCTCACGTTCCCTTCTGGGTGTTCATTAGCTCACGTCCCTCTAGATGTTCATGAGCTCACGTCCCTCTGGGTGTTCATGAGCTCACGTCCCTCTAGATGTTCATGAGCTCACGTCCCTCTCGGTGTTCATGAGTTCACGTCCCTCTAGATGTTCATGAGCTCACGTCCCTCTGGGTGTTCATGAGCTCACGTCTCTCTCGGTGTTCATGAGCTCACGTCCCTCTAGATGTTCATGAGCTCACGTCCCTCTGGGTGTTCATGAGCTCACGTCCCTCTAGATGTTCATGAGCTCACGTCCCTCTGGGTGTTCATTAGCTCACGTCCCTCTAGATGTTCATGAGCTCACGTCCCTCTGGGTGTTCATGAGCTCACGTCCCTCTGGGTGTTCATGAGCTCACGTCCCTCTAGATGTTCATGAGCTCACGTCCCACTGGGTGTTCATGAGCTCACGTCCCTCTCGATGTTCATGAGCTCACGTCCCTCTCGGTGTTCATGAGCTCACGTCCCTCTAGATGTTCATGAGCTCACGTCCCTCTGGGTGTTCATGAGCTCACGTCCCTCTAGATGTTCATGAGCTCACGTCCCTCTTGTTGTGCACCGACAGATATGCTAGAGAGGTTCATGTCATTTATGTTCGCTTTCTCTCATTCCAGGCTTCCTGATTGTTTTCACCTGTCATCACACCTGTCTCCTATGCTCATCAGTGTCAGCCCCGCCCCTGATTGGTCCCACCTGTGTCTTGTTACCATGTGCTTAAATTCCCCTGTCTCCCAGTGTTCCTTGTCAGTTCGTCTGGTCTTTTGCCATGATCAGGTCGGGTTATGTTGTGCTCTTGAAAAGTTTTTGATCCCTCACTACGTGAGCGCTTTCATTTGTTCACTGCAGAACCGAAAATAAAGTACTTACAAATACTTTATCTCTGTCTCCGGTCGTGCAATTGGGTCCTACTTCCTAAGTGTCTGAGCTCGTAACAGAACAGACTGACCACATTATGGACCCTCCCGACCCAAGGCCGCTTCACGCCGCTCTGTCGGTACAGGCCGTCACGATTTTTCATCACCAGGAAAAACTGGACAAAGTCAGCCGGGAAATACAAGAGCTGAGAGGGCGGCAGGCCGGGGATCAGGGAGAATTATCTACACAGATGCAACAACTGGTTGCCCAAATGAATAACTCTTTCACTCATCAACACACTGCTCCTCTGGTGACGTCATCCACAGCTGAGAATTTGCCTGTCAATACTCCAGCTGACGACCCAGGTCAGGCTGTTTCCTCGCCGTTACGGCTGGCTCTTCCGGAGAGATTTTCCGGAGACTCTTCGAATTGCAGAGCCTTTCTGGTACAGTGTGATCTGCATTTTCAACACAACCCAGCAGCTTTTTTATCTGAGCATGGTAAAGTGGCGTTTATTGTGTCTCATTTAACGGGAAGAGCTGCAGCCTGGGCTACTGCAGAATGGTCTAGAGACACCGAACTATGTTACTCATTGGCCGATTTCATAGAGACTATGAGGCGCATTTTGACCACTCATCGCCTGCTACGGAGGCCAGCAGAAGACTGTTTCAAATACGTCAGCTCAACCGTCAGGTGGTTGATTATGCCATCGAGTTTCGTACAGCAGCAGCGGACAGCGGATGGAATGTTCCGGCTCTTCGTGGCGCCTTCATGACAGGACTTTCGGAACCGATAAAGGACCAGCTGGCTCCACTGGAGACACCCCGGGATCTGGAATCCCTCATCGCTGTGGCCATCCGGATCGATAACCGTCTTCGGGAAAGAGAGAGGGAGCGTCGGCGCAACCGAGATGTTATTCCCAGCTTCCAGAATTCGCCTCGGAGGGTCGCGCCGCCAGCGGAGGATTTCCAGCTCATGTTACCGGACCATCAGAGGACTACACTTCCGAATGACTCCGGTGAACCCATGCAGCTTGGAAGAACCAGGCTTTCTCTGGAGGAGAGGCAGCGCCGTCTACGGGAGGGTTGCTGTTTCTACTGCGGCCAGCCGGGTCATCAACTCGCTTCATGCCTGGGAAAAGATCGTGCTCACCAGTCAAAAGGAGGCGCTGGTGAGCAAGTTTCCGCAGACTTCCCTCCTCGACCTGTTACTCAGGTAGACATTTGTATTAACAATCAGACCATTGACCAGGGTGTGTTAATAGACTCAGGGGCTGACGAAAGCCTTATAGACTGGGGCCTAGTCAAACAGCTAAAAATAAAAACTGTCCGCTATCTCATCCTGTTAGTGCCAGTGCCTTAGACGGCCGCTTGTTGTTCACAGTTACCCATTGCACTGAGCCCATACGGATTACTATAAATAAGGACCATACCGAGAGCATGCAATTTCATATTTTTGAGTCGACTCAGCACCCGATTATTTTGGGGTTTCCTTGGCTGAAGATCCACAATCCTCACATAGACTGGCCTTCAGGAAAGTTATAGACTGGGGAGAGGATTGTAAGGGCAGGTGTAAACTTTCGCAACCTGTTAATGCACCAACAGACTCTAGTAGGATCATTATAGATCACCCTGACTATCCTGATCTACACAAGGTACCTTCCTGTTACCATGATTTAAAGAAGCGTTTAACAAGTCTAAAGCCTTGTCGCTACCTCCTCACCGAGATTTTGACTGTCCCATTGATCTCTTACAGGAGCCCCCATTCCCAAGGGAGACTTTACTCGATTTCGAGACCTGAGAGAACAGCAATGGATGAATACATCTCCTCTTCACTCAAATCAGGGATTATCCGTCCTTCATCGTCTCCAGCCGGAGCGGATTCTTTGTGGGAAAGAAAGACGGGTCTCTGAGACCTTGCATAGACTACAGTCCACTAAATGACATTACGGTGAAGAACCGCTATCCTCTGCCACTCATGTCATCTGCTTTTGAACTGCTTCAAACGGCCAAGATATTCACCAAGTTGGATTTAAGAAATGCATATCACTTGGTTAGAATAAAACAAGGGATGAGTGGAAGACTGGATTCAACACTCAGAATGGTCACTATGAGTACTTGGTAATGCCTTTTGGACTGTGCAATGCACCGGCTGTTTTCAAGCTTTTGTGAATGAGGTTTTGGGAATTCTTGAATATTTCAGTGTTTGTGTATCTGGATGACATACTGATTTTCTCCCCAGACGCTAAATCTCATGTTAACCATGTCCGCCAAGTTTTGCAGAAACTACTGGATAATCAGCTATATGTCAAGGCAGAGAAGTGCGAGTTCCACACAGAAGAGGTGTCTTTCTTAGGATACATAGTCTCACCTAATCATATCCAAATGGATCCTGCGAAAGTCAGTGCAGTATCCCAGTGGCCCACACCAGACTCCAGGAAAAGGTTCAGCAGTTCCTAGGATTTGCTAACTTCTATAGGAAGTTTATTAGAATTTCAGTTCTGTTGCTGCTCCTCTGCATGTTCTGACTTCTCCTAAGGTTCCTTCAAGTGGACCCCCAGGCGGATCTTGCTTTCAAACTTCTCAGAGATAGATTCACATCAGCTCCCATACTCACCATTCCAGATCCCCAGCGCCAGTTTATGGTCGAGGTGGATGCTTCCAATGAGGGAATTGGAGGAGTACTGTCTCAACGTTCTGCAGAAGACAACAAGATGCATCCATGTGCTTACCTGTCGCGGAAGTTGACAACGGCAGAGCGGAATTATGACGTGGGAAACAAGGAATTGTTAGCTGTAAAAGCTGCCCTCGAGGAATGGAGACACTGGCTAGAGGGTGCAGAGCAACCGTGTTTAGTCTGGACAGATCACAAGAATCTAGAATATATAAGAAAGGCTAAGCGTCTCAACTCCCGTCAGGCCAGGTGGACACTTTTCTTTAGTAGATTCAACTTCACACTCTCTTTTCGTCCCGGGTCTCAGAATCAAAAACCCGATGCTTTGTCTCGTCTTTACGATCCCGAACCACTTGCGGTAGAGCCCAAGACCATCCTTCCACTTAACCGGGTGATCGGAGCCTTTTCCTGGCAAGTGGAGTCAGACGTTAAAGAGGCAAATGTCATGAATCCAGCACCTAGCGAGTGTCCCAACAATCTGCTGTTTGTTCCTGAGGCTCTTCACTCCAAGGTCATCCACTGGGCTCACTCATCTGTGCTTTCGTGCCATCCGGGAGTAGCAAGAACAATGTTCAGGATTCAACAACGTTTCTGGTGGCCATCCATGAAGAAAATGTGGCCGGTATGTAGCGGCTTGTCCGGTGTGTGCGTGTAATAAGACCTCATCTCAAGTTAAGATGGGCTTGCCGCTGCCGATTCCCCATCGTCCTTGGTCACACATTTCGATGGATTTTGTGACAGGATTTCCCTCATCCAGAGGCAAGACTACGGTTCTAACAGTGGTTGATCGATTTTCAAAGATGGCTCACTTCATCCCATTGACCAAGCTTCCCTCTGCCAAAGTCACCGCAGAGGTCATGATGAATCACGTATTCAGGATCCATGGATTCCCTAATGACATTGTTTCCGACAGGGGTCCACAATTCATTTCCGCCTTCTGGAAAGAGTTTTGTCGACTCATAGGTGCCACCGTCAGCCTGTCATCAGGATATCACCCTCAGTCAAATGGACAGTCGGAGCGTCTGAACCAAGAACTAGAGACTACGCTGCGTTGTCTCGTCTCCCGGAACCAGACCACCTGGAGTGACCACCTCACATGGGTCGAGGTTGCCCACAATACCCTTCCTACGGCGGCCACAGGTCTCTCTCCATTCCATTGTGTCAATGGTTTCCAGCCTCCACTTTTCCCTAACAACGAGGAAGAGGTGATGGTTCCATCGGCACATGCCATGATCAGACGTTGTCGCAGAGTTTGGGCTGGTGCTCGCCAGTCTCTTCTCCAGTTCAGCTCGGATGAAGGCTGTTGCGGACGTTCATCGCAGGGTCGCTCCTCCTACAGTCCAGGCCAAAAGGTTTGGCTCTCTACCAAAGACTTACCACTCCATGTCGCCTCAAAGAAACTGGCTCCGAGATTTGTGGGTCCGTTTCCAGTGTCCAGAGTCATCAACCCGGCGTCGTGCGCTTGCAACTCCCAGGACCTTGAGAGTGCACCCAACGTTTCACGTTAGTAGAATCAAGCCGGTGTGTGAGAGCACACTTGTTCCGCCTCAAGCCCCTCCACCGCCCCAGTTCTTTGAAGGGGTGACGTTTACAAGGTCCGTAGCTACTGGAGGTCCGTAATAGGGAGGGCAAGCAATTCCTGGTAGACTGGAAGGGTTACGGTCCTGAGGCTAGAAGCTGGATAGCTGCTTCATTTATCGTAGACAAGACTCTTATCCACGACTTTTACAATCAGCCTGGGCCATCAGGAGTTGGCCCTAGAGGGGTACTGTTGTGCACCGACAGATATGCTAGAGAGGTTCATGTCATTTATGTTCGCTTTCTCTCATTCCAGGCTTCCTGATTGTTTTCACCTGTCATCACACCTGTCTCCTATGCTCATCAGTGTCAGCCCCGCCCCTGATTGGTCCCACCTGTGTCTTGTTACCATGTGCTTAAATTCCCCTGTCTCCCAGTGTTCCTTGTCAGTTCGTCTGGTCTTTTGCCATGATCAGGTCGGGTTATGTTGTGCTCTTGAAAAGTTTTTGATCCCTCACTACGTGAGCGCTTTCATTTTGTTCACTGCAGAACCGAAAAATAAAGTACTTACAAATACTTTATCTCTGTCTCCCGGGTCGTGCAATTGGGTCCTACTTCCTAAGTGTCTGAGCTCGTAACACCTCTGGGTGTTCATGAGCTCACGTCTCTCTAGATGTTCATGAGCTCACGTCCCTCTGGGTGTTCATGAGCTCACGTCCCTCTAGATGTTCATGAGCTCACGTCCCTCTAGATGTTCATGAGCTCACGTCCCTCTCGATGTTCATGAGCTCACGTCCCTCTGGGTGTTCATGAGCTCACGTCCCTCTAGATGTTCATGAGCTCACGTCCCTCTAGATGTTCATGAGCTCACGCCCCTTTGGTTGGACACAACTCTAACTCCTCAGCGCCTCCACTTGTGTTTTCAGATCGACTACATGGTCTCCACCACCATTGCAGATGAGATGAACTACATGTAGTAAGCACTCGCTCCATGAACATACAACGTCTACACATATTTAAATTAGAATTGAATTAAACGGAAATGAAATCAAACAGTCTATACCTGGAGACCATTTCTGGATGTGTGAGTTGAGGAGGGAAGAAGCTGCTCTAGTCTAGCTTGTGACTGAGTGGGAGTATCTCCGCGGTGCCACAACACACACACACACACACACACTCACAAACTCACCAGCACTGGTTTTCTTTCCCAGTGACTACTGCACTCTCCAAGCCATCAAGGTCCACAACATCGTCGTCACGATGCAGTGAGGTGTCGTGTGTGTGTGTGTGTGTGTGTGTGTGTGTGTGTGTGTGTGTGTGTGTGTGTGTGTGTGTGTGTGTGTGTGTGTGTGTGTGTGTGTGTGTGTGTGTGTGTGTGTGTGTGTGTGTGTGTGTGTGGCTTCACCTCGTCTCCCCCCCGTGCAGAGTGACCGTCACCACCACGTACTTTGGCCACGCGGAGCAGGTGTCTCAGGAGATGTACCAGTACGTGGACTGTGGAGGGAACACCACCTCTCTGAGGGGGATGACCCCCCCCCCCCACCCTGCTGAGTCAGCGTTACATGGGCCGCTGTGATGTCTGACGAACGGCTGCGGTTATTTACTTCTATAGAACATGTTATTTCTGATGGAAGTGAATTGCATTCAGCAAAGAAGAAGAAACAATCTACAGCATTAAAAACATTTTATAAATTATAAAATTTGCATATTGTCATTAATAGAAGACTATTTCAAGATCTGTATCACACTATTACTGCTACTAACATCCCTCTCTGGTAATTACACAAGCTCTTTTGTGACTATGAGATCGGTATTTTGTAATAACCTTCTTATAATCACAGTACTCTTCCTGCGTCCTCTTCTTGTAACAATGCGTGATGATGATAGAGCTCTGATGAAGAGCAGCCGAAGAGGCCGACACACAGTCCTCTAGCTCCTCTTCTATTTACCTCTCAAATAGGCATCTATAAATGATGTAATAATGTGTACTCTATGGCATCTATAAATGATGTAGTAATGTGTACTCTATGACATCTACAGGTGATGTAATAATGTGTACTCTATGGCATCTATAGGTGATGTAATAATGTGTACTCTATGACATCTACAGGTGATGTAATAATGTGTACTCTATGGCATCTACAGGTGATGTAATAATGTGTACTCTATGACATCTACAGGTGATGTAATAATGTGTACTCTATGGCATCTATAGGTGATGTAATAATGTGTCCTCTATGGCATCTACAGGTGATGTAATAATGTGTACTCTATGACATCTACAGGTGATGTAATAATGTGTACTTTGTCAAGACGATGGGACCAAACCATGAAGAGGAAGGCATGTAGGTCCTGATTGTAAGAAAACAATATTTCATATCTCAAGATAACCTGATTTAAATAAGTATAACAATGAGCATAGCTCAACATTGACAATAAGTTATGTTCCAAAGAAAACTAGCTTAAAGGTAATCACAGAGTAGGCTTCTTCGGGAGAGGTTTAATGACAGCTACTTTAAGGAGTGTGGTACGTGGCCTGTTAGCAGAGACACATTGATAATATCTAATAGAGAGCTGCCAATTAAAGGCAAAACGTCTTTAAGCAGCCTCGTCGGGATGGGGTCCAAGAGTCAGGTAGACGTGTTCGAAGTAGAAACCGTTGAAGATAATTGGTCACGGTTGATGGGAGAAAAGCCCTCCAAATATACAACAGGGCATACAGCGGTTTCCAAGGCCATTCCACTTGAGGACAGATTGGCACTGGTTAAGGGCAAGAGATTATTAATCGTGTCCCTAATAGTTAAAATCTTTTCATTAAAGAAGTTCATAAAGTCATTACCACTGAGGTCTATAGGAATACTGGGCTCCACAGAGCTGTGACTCTCTGTCAGCCTGGCTACAGTGCTGAAGAGAAACCTGGGGTTGTTCTTATTTTTCTCTATTACTGATGAGTAATAGGCTGCTCTGGCATTACGGAGGGCCTTCTTATAAGTTTTAAGACTATCTCGCCAAACTAAGCGGGATTCTTTCACAATCTATTGTCAAATATGTTTCCTCCAATTCACATGTGGTAAATGAAATTTGTAGTATATAAACATATTTAGTAGGAGACGCTGAAAACTACTGAACCACCAAGCTACTGCACTAGTCGTGTAACACTGGACCAGCTACATGGTCTGAGCCGCTGCAGGGTCCACACAGCACGGACTCCTCAGTCACCCCTTTCATGTATTTTAGTTAAATATCTGTTGATAAATGTTTCCTGTGACATTTTGTTGTTGGGTATAATACAAACAGTAATGTTGATAATTGACAAGATTAGAGTGTGTGTGTGTCACATCTTGAAAGACCCTGGTGTTCTATGATATAGTAATGATGTCATAGTAGTGAGTAATGAGGTCATACGAGTGAGGTCATAGTAGTGAGTAGTGAGGTCATAGTAGTGAGTAATGAGGTCATAGTAGTGAGGTCATAGTAGTGAGTAGTGAGGTCATAGTAGTGAGGGCATAGTAGTGAGGTCGTAGTAGTGTAGTAGTGAGGTCATATTAGTGAGTAATGAGGTAATAGTAGTGTAGTAGTGAGGTCATAGTAGTGAGTAGTGAGGTCATAGTAGTGAGTAGTGATGTCATTGTAGTGAGTAGTGAGGTCATAGTAGTGAGGTCATGCTTAGTGTCTTCCTGTGTTTAGTCTTCAGCTGAACCAGAGCCGAGGAGCCTCCCTCAGAGGGTGGTGCTGGATGGTTGGAGGCTTTACTGAAGGATACTCTGACCACGCTGCTGCTCCACAGCCGCTCCACCCAGGCTGGAGCAACGTAAGCGCGCGAGTAGATCACATGAAGTCAGTGCACAGGATGGATGAGTAGGAATAGACGGCACAGGATCTTTTCCTTCAAACATTTTTTTCCCAGGTGGGTTTGCGGCCCATTGATTGATGTCTTGATATTATTTAAATTGTTTGAGACTAAGGTAAGCACACTTCATATTTGGGTTTTACAGGAAGAACAATGATTGGATATTCATTTAAAATTTAATCTTTATATATTATTAAATATGTGCACAATATGACGTTAAAAAGGATTACAAATGTATTTTTTATTTAAATCTGAATCTCATCGTTTATTTCTGGAGTAGAGTTCAAACAATAGAAAATGTGTATGCCCTATGAAAGGTGAAAAGGTCGAGTAGTTATTTAAATAAATGGAGACTCCCGCCTCTGATTGGCCGGCAGCCTTGTGTCCAGCTCTGGACACGTCCGGCCCATCGGGCAGGGGGCGGGGCCACAGCCAGCAGCTCTCTGTTTAAATGAATATCAATCACGGCTGAGCCGTCGCCACGGGGCCTGTGATTGGTTCACAGCAGACCAACCTGGAGCTGCTATCAGTGTCCATTCAGTGACAACAATGACTCTGCATAACTAATGAGCTCTGTCCAGGCTCAAGTGTGGACCTCACGCTATCCTCCGAGTAGCTTTGAACATGACCAGCAGCCTCCGGGGCCCGAACGCTGGACCACGGACCCCAAAGAAGAGCAATAATGCTTTCATGAAAAACAATTAGTCAATTAAAGCTTCAGCAGCAGCGACGCAGCCAGAGGAGGACACAGGCTCCGCTCCATCGGGATTACTTTTTACACATCTATTAGGTTCTTGAAGGTGTTCTGAGGGAAGAGGTCTTGACGTCAAGAAGGTTGGAGTGAAGAACATCCAAAATGGAACCAAGGCTCTTTCTCGCCTGCCTGGCAACCTTCTGCTGTTTCAGTAAGTACAGTTTAGCTTTTTACATTCGGAGCTTGTCCGGCTGTTGGAGAGTTTAGGATGAGGCTCAAGTCCAGAGAGCAGAGGATGCTGCTGCACTCCATCTGCTCTGCTGTGACTCTCCGTCAGCTGGAAGTCACGTCTCTGGTTGTCCCTCCGCCAGGTTACAGCCTGGAAGCCTGAAACATCCTCAGAACAGCTTCCTTTTGAAGATCCTATTGAATCAATGAGTTTCACTAGAGCTGTGTCTTTATATCGTCTTTATATCGTCTTCATATCGTCTTCATATCGCCTCTGACATTTACGTTTCTGAAATCCTCATTTACTAATCCAGGTTATATTACTATTGATAGGGACTGAATGATCAATTCCACTGTGTTCACATGAATGTATGCTCTTGTTAATATATCTACATATATATACATATGTGAATGTTTTTTCCTCCATCCCCTGCACAAATATGTACAATATGCAAACTTAAAGTGACGGTAAATGTCTGCATGTAAACTG
Source organism: Pseudoliparis swirei (assembly GCF_029220125.1). NCBI lineage: Eukaryota > Metazoa > Chordata > Actinopteri > Perciformes > Liparidae > Pseudoliparis > Pseudoliparis swirei. Next base: position 816,634 of record NC_079388.1, read on the forward strand.
GAGGTGAGCCTTAAGTTCCACAGAAAAATGTAGATCTGGTAATATTCATGTATAATTTGACAAAAAGCGTTCTCACAACGTTGCCCTGGTCCACTCAGGCTACCCTTCAACACACATGCATAACGCAGTAAATACATGTTTACATACCTCAGAGGCTATTATATGGAACACACATTGAATAACATTGTTTAGCCTTCAGAACAATATGCAAATGACCTGACCATTGTGTCACTATAAGCAGAGGGCTAGTGAATGTCTTTGGGGGGGGGGGGGTAATTGTCTAAAAAAACTCTTCAACATTTGAATATAAACTGGTCAAAATGTGTAATTATCAATCGTGAATGAACATTTAAGGGTTACAATTGATGGTCATCAAATCACTAACCAAGAAAGTTTATTCTTGAACTTAAAAACAATAGTTTTACAAATTGCTTGTTAGTGAGCAGAAGAAGAAGAAGAAGAAGAAGAAGAAGAAGAAGAAGAAGAAGAAGAAGAAGAAGAAGAAGAGGAGCAGACAGCTCCAGGAGAAGACTCACACTCTATTTCCACCCTGTGAACTTGATCTAGTTGTTTCTGGGTTTCATTGTTTGAGGTCATATGAAAAGATAAAAATACATTTCCAACATTTATTTAAAGAGCGTTTCAGTAAGAAAGAGTTTTTTAGGCCCGATTATCACATCATGAACATTTAAAATCACCCAGCAGGTCGTAGACGGGGAAGAAACGTTTTATTAGAGAAACCAGAGCAGCTTTCCATGTGAGGGGCAGCAGTTAGACAGTGTCCTTAGCTCGGTGAGTTGGTGACCTCTGACCTTTGGGACCCCCCCCCCCACCCCTCCCAAAGGTCAGGGAGGGGGGGGGTCCCGGTCAGCAGATCAGTCTGTGTGGGGGGTGCACAGACACAATAGCCTCCCCCCCCTCCCCAGTGCTCTGTCTTCAGTGAGCTGACCTTCACACCCTCATCTCCATAACACTGAGCTCAGATTGAGACCTTATTACAAATATGTGTGTGGAAGGTAATCCCCCCCCTCCAGCTGCCCAGGACGTCCCCCCCCCCCCCCGTGTGGGTCCTCACTCAGCTTCACACCCCTCGCTTTAATCCACAGCTGGGACACAAAGGGCCTGTGGTGGCCGGCGTGTGACACAGAAAAGGCAAACAGCTCAATCTGTGCAGAGTTTAGGATCCTGCTAAGAGGATCTGAGCCCTGTAAAGACGAGAAGGCCGGGGGCCTCGTCATGTCTGGAGCTGACTGCATGAGCCCGCTGGAAGGCAACTTCACTCAGTCCATCACACGTCTTTATCACTTTATTTCAGTTGCTCGGTGAACTCCTTCATGCTCTATGGCCGAAAGATGGCGGGGCAGCTTCTGATTGAGTAGTTATGGTAGTGAATGTCCAACTGGGTCAACTCTCCATGGTCACGGTGGGATTCAGATTATTCAGTGGTCCCATATCATTCACAGGAGTTGCACCAGACCGTATAACTAATAGTTATCTTCTGGTGCAGCTCTTCCTTTCCCATTAGATCACAGTCCATTGGATCTCTGGGAGTCCTCTGAGCTCGTGGTTTTTAAGGCGTTGTGCTTTTGATGACGTGTCCCTAAAAGGAGGAGCACAGTGGGCGTGAGGCGGCCGCCTCCTGACTACAGCTGCAGCACAGAGCCTCTCCACCACATTACAGATTATTGCTTATTGATCTGCCTGGCTGCTGGGGGCCGCGGTTCTGGCCAGTCTTTTCAATTCTGCACTGACCCCCCAATGCAGATGGGACCGTTCAAGGCACCCAAGGGCCCCGGGGGCCCAAGGCCAATACCAGTGTATGCATCGTTGAGCATGTGATCAGCCAGGAGAGATAAGTCTGAGAACAACAATGGTAAAACAATGGCACTGACCTTATATGGGTTTGTTATCGAAAAATAGTTACTCTTCATATCACGTGATAGAAATCTTGTAAGTTTTACAGGACATGTACAAAATTCAGTTCTATGAGAATGTCTTGAATAGGGCCGGTACCCTGGAAACAAGAAAGTAGTGTTGCTTTGGTACTTTAACTTGGGTATTTCATCTCCACAACTACATATATATGTATATATATTTACATATATATATATATATAAATATATACATATACATATATATATATATATATATACACATATATATATATTTACATATATATATATAAATATATAAATACATATATATACAGGACTGTCTCAGAAAATTAGAATATTGTGATGAAGTTCTTTATTTTCTGTAATGCAATTCAAAAAACAAAAATGTCATGCATTCTGGATTCATTACAAATCAACTGAAATATTGCAAGCCTTTTATTCTTTTAATATTGCTGATTATGGCTTACAGCTTAAGAAAACTCAAATATCCTATCTCTAAATATTAGAATATCATGAAAAAGTATACTAGTAGGGTATTAAACAAATCACTTGAATTGTCTAATTAACTCGAAACACCTGCAAGGGTTTCCTGAGCCTTGACAAACACTCAGCTGTTATAAATCTTTTTTTACTTGGTCTGAGGAAATATTAAAATTTTATGAGATAGGATTTTAGAGTTTTCTTAAGCTGTAAGCCATAATCAGCAATATTAAAAGAATAAAAGGCTTGCAATATTTCAGTTGATTTGTAATGAATCCAGAATGCATGACATTTTTGTTTTTTTAATTGCATTACAGAAAATAAAGAACTTTATCACAATATTCTAATTTTCTGAGACAGTCCTGTATATATGTATATATATATACATATATATATGTATATATATATATATTTAAACAGATGATGGAAGACCAATATTGACCACACTGAGCTTAATGTAGTTGTTAAATAAATAAATAAATAACCCTTTACAGTACAAGCAGCCTTAAACTATACCTGTTATAATTTACCATAGCACTACGAGTCATGAACACGTTCCTCAGACTAACTCAGGAACGCTGAACTTGCCAGTTGGCTGGAACCAGAGAGCTTTGCAGACCTCCGGCTGAAAGAGCCAGACGTGAGGGTCTGACTCCCATGAGGAGGCGAAGGAGGGTCACGGCGTCACGCTCAGGCCTTCAACCACACGTGTGTTAGTTAAACTGCTTCCTCTGGCACGGATATGAGAGGAGAAGAGGCCAGAAAGGGAATATTAGAACTGATTTGTCCATATTTGTTCATATTTAAATCAGTTAGCCAACATTTGCTTGAATATGATGTCTGCAGGTAATTGCATCGAGTCCTTAGAATATGAAGCTCCAACCCTGAGTCTTACACCTCCTGCTCAGCCTGAAGCTTTTCCTTGTGCTCAGATCTATACATCCCTCCAACAGGGATGTGTTCATACATCCGATATGCATGTAGGGATAAATGGGAGTGAGGAAGAGGAAGCTCAGGAGCCTTCTCTCTCTTTGTACGCGAGGGAGCCAGACGTCTGTGGACATCAGGGCCTGAGACCCCCTGAACAATAGCAGTGGACATCTTGGGCTGGACACAAGCTGCCCCCCCCCCTCTACACACCCACCCTCCTCACCTCTGACTGCCTCATGACCCCTGAGGGGCTCGGGGTTACGAGCTCAGGGTGTTGGTGTGGGGGTTGCTGGACAACCCCCTCCCTTAAAAAGAAAATCTCATTATATACTCCATGCCCGATATTGAAAATATTCCAATCTCTAATGCTGTGCAGTTAATAACGCCTCCTGAGTTATGGCTGATACACCTGTACAATATCATAGAACCCCAGGTTCATGAAGATAAACCCACTCTGTGTTGACTCTCTGGTCAGCTCCACTTTGAGGTGGCGTTGTATTAAACGATGTTCCTATTTTATTCACCCAAGCCTAAACATAATTAAAGAGTTGAATTATAGTTTAAACTTCTAAGTCAATATATTAATAATACTAATAAATCAAATGTAAGCAACCAGTCCTCCTGCAGTGTGCAGCTGCTACCACGGTGACTGTTTCCAGTCAGACTAACACAATAAAAGAACAACTTTCACATTTACGATCATTACAAAAAAAATTGTTTTGCTTTTTCCTCGTATTTATTTTTGAGGTTCTCCAAAAGTAGCGAAAGGTAATCAAGTTGTGATATTGTAACAGTTGAATTAGTTCACTGACTACATCGTAGCAGTTCATTAGTAATTGTATCAGAATTAATTTTTTAATAGCTGGTGTAGTTACATAAGATGTTACTCTGCATCAGTGTTTTAAGACCCAATAGCCTCAGAGGTAACCAGGTTAGCCTTAACCTGACTTACCATAACCCGGCCTCTCAGGCCTCTCAGGCCTCACACCATGTGTTCCACAACCACGGGATGCAAGGCCCCCCTGGGAGCCCTGGATTTCATTAGCAGGCCTGAGTGATGGGAGGCTCTTCAGGGGCGCTGCAGGCTTCTCTGAGCCCAGTCCACCTCCAGCACAGCTCCTCACAACCAGATACTCATTTCTGGATGTGACACACCAGTGAGACCAGGAAGAGCTGCACGCTCATCTGATCAACGCCCACGAGGTTGAACCAGAACACGAGTCACCAACCTGCTCATCGCCACAAAAATCACTGCTGCGATGTCTGAGTGGCAAATTCTACGCTATCTGTATTCAATATAGCATCACGCTGCGTTCCCATCCACCAGGTACGGCCAGCAATAATAAATATAGCTGCTGGAAGAAATGTGGCTGTGTGCACCACAAACTAAAAGACAGTGTATTGATGAAGAGGCACAAATCAAAAAGGGTTTTAAATGCAGTATATATATGTATGCAGTATATAAATTCAGGTACATATATGCAGTATATGTATATATATATATATATATATATATGTACTGCAGTATATAAATTCAGGTACATATATTTCTATATATATATATATATATTTCTATATATATATAAATACCACAATGTTTTGGAATGCAGTATGTATATATATATATATAGATATAAATATATATATGCAGTAAATAAATTCAGTATATATATGTGTATATGTCTATATATATGTATATATGTATGTATATATGTATATTTATATATATATAAATATATGTATGTATATTTATATATAAATATATGTATGTATATATACACATATATATAAATATATGTATGTATATATACACATGTATATACACTACCGTTCAAAAATTTGGGGTCATCCAGACAATTTCGTGTCTTACATGAAAACTCACTTTTATTTATCAAATGAATTGAAAATTGAATATAAAATATAGTCAAGACATTGACAAGATTAGAAATAATGATTAATATTTGTAGTATTAATTTTGTTCTTCAAACTTCAAGCTCAAAGGAAGGCCAGTTGTATAGCTTATATCACCAGCATAACTGTTTTCAGCTGTGCTAACATAATTGCACAAGGGTTTTCTAATCAGACATTAGTCTTCTAAGGCGATTAGCAAACACAATGTACCATTAGAACACTGGAGTGATAGTTGATGGAAATGGGCCTCTTTTCACCTATGGAGATATTTCATTAGAAACCAGACGTTTCCACCTAGAATAGTCATTTACCACATTAACAATGTATAGTGTGTATTTTTGATTAATGTTATCTTTATTGAAAAAACAGTGCTTTTCTTTGAAAAATAAAGACATTTCTAAGTGACCCCAAACTTTTTAACGGTAGTGTACATGCAGTATATAAATGCAGTATATATATGGATATATATAAATATATATATATGCAGTATATAAATGCAGTATATATATATATATATATAAATATATACATATGTGTGTCTGCATTGGTAGTTAAGTGAGAAAATGTGTTTGTTTGAGGTTTTCAATAATAATAGAAATCAATACCAATAGATATACTAGAAATACATCGTCCGTGTTGTGATGCTCAGCAGCATCATCTGGTCTGCAGGGGGACATTAACTTGACTGAAGCCAAACTCAAGTTCATCTGCACACTGCTGGGTGTGGGACGTGATGCTCGGAGGCCATCGCAGCCCTGGACAACAAGGACTGTGTGACTCACAGCCCAGCTGACCTCAAGGCAATATTTGGTTGAACAGATGCACGACTCCTCAGTGACATTAATAAGGTATTGTGCAGGTTCAAGTGCAGCCGCCATTGTTACCGCCTCGCGGCTTCGCAAAGCGGCTACTGCGAGGGTTCAAGGTTCTTTGTATGCGAGGACATTAACAGCAGAAAAAGACTGAAAGAAAACAGGGAAGACTGGGAGTGTCACCAAGGTCACGCAGGGGAGGGGACGAGGGTGAGGACGAGGGCTCTGGTGGCATGGGAAAGTCACCTCAGAGATGGATGTGAAAGAACGGGAAGGGCCGGGAGGGGTGGAGGGGATGCATAAGAAGGGGCAGATGGTGGCGGCTGACAGGAGTTTTTACAGAGGTTACTGTGGGTTAGGCACAAATAAGCATAGTCACAACACTATTGTTACACTTGGCCCCTTCCTTCAATGGAGGGTCTCCTAACTTGACCCCGGCAGCCATTGCCAGTGTTCTCCTCCCCAGCTGGGTATTGTTGTTGCCCTCTCTGGCTGGATGGCTCGCCGGCATCCAGCTTCTCATTGTGGCTTCACTTGGAGCCACGAAAGCAAACGCACCATCAATCAAACGAGGTGGTTTCTGGTGGTGAGCGGGGTTCTCCAGGCACATGGCGTGGCGTTCTCTGAGACTCGGCGTCCAACAGAGTAGCCTCCCCTCGAGCTTTTGTCTCTGGAACTTTGGGAAGTTTGTTAGTTTTACCAAATCTTGACTTCTCAGTTCAAGGTTGCTCCTCTGGGTCCAACTCATCTGTGTTTCAGCAAACACTCCCTTCGGTTCTCAATGACTTGGTTCTGGTGTGGATTTAGTTAGAAGGACTGCTGGATGGATTGGGCAGGTCAGATTTACCAATAGCCAATGTGCTGTGTGAGTGTAGACCCCAGCTTGGTATCACCTTTGATCTGTGTGTCAGTATTTCTAATACCACAGTTAAATTACTTTTTATTAAATGTATTTTGGATAACCCAAAATTACAAATTAGATAGAAAATAGGTGCTCAGTGTATCCTAGAGGAGATAGGAGCTCAGTGTATCCTAACGTCCCCCAGCAGCCTCTCAGCCTATAGCAGCATCTCTAGGTCTGGACCAGGTGAACCTGGTTCAGGTCTAACTATAAGACCACCAAGAGGAAAGTCTTCAGTCTACATGAGGTGACTGTGTCTGCCTCCAGGACTGAAGGTGGAGCTGGTTCATAAAAGAGGAGGAGCTTGATACCTGAAGGCTCTGGCTCCTCCTACTTTAGACTCTAGGGACCACAAGTAGCCCCGCATTTTGTGAGCAATGAGGTAATACGGTACTATAAGCACTCCAGTGGTGTAATATGATACGATAAGCACTCTAGTTGGGAAATATATTACTACAAGCTCCTTAAGGTATGACAGACCTCACCAATTTGCAGGTGAAGAGAAAGATTTTACATTTAATTCTTGATTTTACGAGGAGCCAGTGCAGAGAAGCTAATACAGGAGTAATATATCTCATCCAGGTTGTTATGTCTTTAAGACATCTTGAAGTTTAATGAGCTGGTTGGTCTCCTCTGGTTTGATCGATAGATATAATTGAGTATCATCTGCATAACAATGAAACTTTATGGAGTGTTTCCTGATAATTTTGCCAAAATGAAGCATGTATAAGGTAAATAAAATTGGTCCAAGCACAGAGCCTTGTGGAACTCCGTGTCTAACGTTAGTGGTCATCGAGGCTTCATCCGCCGGTCAATAAACATAAATGTATTCATGCTCATTGACTGAGGCTTATTAGACCACACATGACCATGTACAGGACGCATATGTGTGGTCCCTCTGATTACCTTCTCTTCCACCCAGGGGGCTGCCTGGCCTCGGAGCTGTCCTTCCTGCTTGAACCGAGTGATGTCATCGCGGTGAGGGATCGCCCGCTCATGCTGGACTGTCGGGTGCAGGGGGAGGAGCCAATCACGGTCACGTGGCGTAAAAACGGGGCGCCGTTGCCCACCAGCCCGCAGGTCCAGGTGCTGGAGAACGGCACGCTGGTCATCCGGAGCTTCCAGAAGCGCAAAGAGGGGAGCGACGCGGACATGGGCGAGTACGACTGCGCCGCCCAGAACCGCTACGGCATGCTGGTCAGCCGCAAGGCCAAGGTCGTTTTGGCATGTAAGTGTTACATGACTGTTACAATCCATGTGTTGGTGTGCCATACAATTACATCAACTTTAAAACCATGGTGCTTCATGAGTTCCTACCGCTGCATCAATGAGATATGAAAATGTAGAAATCATATTTAAGAGATCCTCATCTCACGTATATGGAAACAATCTAATCGTTTAGAAAGTGATATTGTAATTATAAAAAATGTTTGTGTACTTTGAAGACGATACGTTATATTATATTTACAAGAACAAAATCAAGATATATATTTGTTTGGGTTGATTCAATTTCCTTCTATTCATCATCATCAAACATACACGTTCACTGTAGGTATGGCTGTTGTCAGGATTTTAGAAATACTGAGATCACGAGTCCCTCAACACCCGACAAACACACAACTGTACAAATAGTTATATTATTAATTGCCCATTTATATTAATTTCTTGTTGGGAATATAGATATAAGTGTATTGCTTGATAAATTATTGACCTGTAAGTAGTCAAATTAAATATAAACAAAAAATACTGGATTCTGCCAATAAAACCCCCACCGGGTGTTTGTTTAATATTGTAGAATGTAAACTGTATAAATATATAATACCTCAAAGGTAGGCGTGGCCTGGTGGTAATAGTTTATCCCTTCAGCTGGGTTGGCTGTACAATTAAGTTTTGGTTAGAGTGAAAGTTTTCAAGAGCAACAAGTTTCACAATATGGTTTTTTATTTGACATAAATATAGATAAATGATGTTTCATGCAGTCATCACATTCCACCGCTCACTATTTAAGAAGGAAGGGCAGCTTCAATCAGCTTCTTTCTTTACACTTTCAGTTTCTTTGGCATTGTTATGATGAAGATTGTATAAGAAACTCCAACCGGGATTTTATCAGCAGTCATTTTTTCTGGGATATTAAAGCCCATAACTACATCACCCGCAGCGCAGGGTCTCACCACATGGTGCCCCACAGTCCACATTATGGACAACCTGTAAATGACTGCTCAGCACATGTAGGAGTGTACAGTAATGTGTTAAACACACACACACACACACACACACACCTGCACGACTCTTACTTTTCCTCCCCACCTTTCAGCAGCCCAATAACACCAGGGCTTCACAGTTGATCCAGGAGAATCAAAGCCATCTCTTGGTGTTGCCATGGTGCTTTCTCAATTGCACTCTGCATGTTTCTAAGTGACTGAGGTCACATGAAAGAGAGAAACGTATTCATGAGAACACAGGTGAGCAGAGATGGATTATTAAACCGTTCTGTTCTTAAAGTTTTGACAATCTGACAACAACAAAATTCTCAAATAGCTTGGTGAGCTATACCATCCCAGTGGGTTATGGAAACAACAGATTGTAAACAAAAGGCCGATGGGAAATGTGCGTCAGTAGATTTCCCAACTTGGAAATACCAGGAAGTGGCTTGAAGTTGGAAAATCTGGCAGAAGAGATACTGAAAAAGATAGAAGCCACTCATCATCAAGAGGTTCCAGAAACACTGGATATTATACTTCTTTAATATTACCCATAGTTTCTTTTTGTTAGACCTTCCCTGTCCAGTAAACTCCCAGTTGACAGTTGAGCAGGCATCATGATGATGTCATCGGGGTTGTCCTCTCAGACGTGACAAAGCTCCTCCAGAGCCACCGTAGACGTCACAGCCGACTGAAACCATCGAGTTGATGGGTAACGCCATGACGTCCACATCATGTCTGTGTGTGTCTTGCTCCCCAGCTCTTCCGAAGTTCCACACCCACCCTCTGTCCATGTCCGTGGACGAGGGAGGCGTAGCTCGCTTCCAGTGTGAGATCAACGGAGTACCTGAGGCCAACATCACCTGGGAGAGAGAGAGAGTGGCACTCAACACCACCGACAACAGGTGACACACATTACTCCTCTACCACCTGTCAACACGTGTCCAACACGTGTGTGTAAGCGACACATGTCTTCATCCTTCTAACTCGTTTAATGCACCACCTATTTCTGGAACATCCTCTCCTCCCTGTCCAGGTACACTCTCCTGCCAATGGGTATCCTCCAGGTGACCGGCGTGAGGCAGGTGGACGCCGGGGTGTTCCGCTGTGTCGCCACCAACTCCGCCAACACTCGCTTCAGCCACGAGGCCATGCTCAAGATCACTGGTAGGGGGACATGTAGCATACACAGAGTTAAAGAGAGTCAACAATGGCCCCAACTATGTTCTTCATTCCTTAAGGTGTCGGTGTAGCTGTAGAGCTAATGGCCGTCACTGCGTCTCTGATGTTACAACTTAGATGACATCAGTCTTCAACCATTGCTTGTATCCCAAAAGGCTTTGATGACTACTCCCTTGTTGCTTCCCATCCTCCTCTCAGGTGGAGCTCCCAGAACATACAAGGAGCCAGTCATCCTGTCCGGACCCCAGAATCTGACCATCATCGTCCATCAGACGGCCATCTTAGAGTGCATCGCCACAGGAAACCCAAAGCCCATTGTTTCCTGGAGCAGGCTAGGTACCACTGCACATTTCTTATATACCGTCAATTTACTTGATCAGACGATAATAACTAATAAGAATTGTGTGCATGGTTTGAGTTGTATTTCCACCTCTGTGTGTCCACTAGACGGACGCTCCATCGGGGTGGAGGGGATCCAGGTTCTGGGGACCGGCAACCTGATGATCTCCGACGTTTCCCTGCAGCACTCTGGTGTGTATGTGTGTGCTGCCAACCGGCCCGGAACCAGAATGAGGCGGACGGCTCTGGGCCGACTCGTTGTGCAAGGTGAGGCCGAAAGTTCCCCGTTTGTTTTCTGTCGATTTCAAAGGCTCCTGCGAAACCCTCTTCCTACAGCTAGCAAGATACTTCTGGTGGTCAAATACTAAATGTATTTATTTTGCATGAATTGTATTGAAATTATTGCCAAACGTCTGTAGATTTACAATACTGGGACTACTTTATATCGGGATTAGCTTTAAAAGAATCCATCATATGTGGAACTAAAGTTATACAGAACATGGACGCAGATGGGACTTTTGGGGCTGTGATGCTGCGTTCACACCAAAAGCGTAAGGCCAATATTCGTACGGCTTTACTAGCGCGAGTTTACTCGTTTGACTATTTATGCTTTCCGCGTGATTCTCGTGATTCGCATCATTCGCGCCTTAGAGGGGGCGGGGCTTATCTCTGTGGCTTTACTCCATGGAAACAGTTATCATCTCCTTCATCCACCATGAAGAACTAACCACGAGTTCTGCTTCAGACTTGTTGAGGACGTCCAACAAACTTCTGAACATCTAACGCCCTCGTGTTTGGGTTCATAACATTACAGTTTTTCTCCATTGCTTTGGCTCAATTCTTGAAACAGAAATTACATTCTCAAAGCTCTTAGTGCATTTGGTAAAATAGCATATATGGTTCAGCACAACCACATAGATCCCCTTCAAAAGGTCATATCTCACCCAAAACAGTTAACTCAAGCTTCAAACCCAAATCATTTTCTCATAAAAATAGTCAGTGCCCCCAAAATGAAAACTTCCTTCTCAATTGCTGTGGCTCATCTCTCTCTTGAAAAAAGGACATTCTCAAAGCTTTAAATACATTTGCCAAAATAACCTAGATGGTTTAGCAAAACACTATGGCACACCTGCAAAAGGTCATATCTCTCCCAAAACAGACAACTCATCAGTCAAAACTCATTCCTTTTCTCATACAAATAGTCAGTGCCCCCAAAATAAAAAGTCCCTTCGTCATTGTTTAAACACTGCAGGTCAAAATGTTTAGATGTTTTGTCAGTATGGCAGTGGACCATAGAAATATCCCTCATGTGCACAATTCAATCTTGGCTTTGTCCTTTGACACTGAATGGTTACTGTAGGAGATGTTGTCTTTCCAGAATACTATGTGTATCAAACAGAACAAAGATTCATTCAAGAGGAGCCAACAAGGTTTCACATCACATACTGTATTGCACTTATACTGCCATGGAAATTATTACAGTAATTGCAAAACAGAAACAGAAAATGTGTAGCCTACAGCAAAAAAGAGTGTCAAACAAAAAGCACATACAAAATAAAATTAAGTATAGCCTACACGACTGTAACAAAACATACAGTAGGAAAGTAAAGCAAAGCTGGAGTTCAAAGCTGGAGTTCATCCTCACTCTCCTGCTCAACATCGCATCTGATGTTCTCCCTTGCGATGCAACGGGGGAAGAATCGCCGTGCATGCCGCAACCATCCCCTGCACTGATCTGCCGTGACATCGGCACAAGCAGCATCCATTGCCTGGAGAAGGGACCTCTGGTTTAGAGCCCGATGCTCATACACCCTCCACCACCACGCACCCTTGCTCCTCTTCCTCTTCCTCCTCTTCCTCGAACAGGCAGTTGCCCTTGTTCGTTTACCTGGCCAGGTGCTTCCATGTTCATACTGTAAACTCTACTGAACTTTGTCACGCCCTCGATATTTGATGGAAGCATTTATACTCCTGGATAGCACCTGTCAGCTAACTAAAATTACTGTGTGATTGGTGATCGGATGTGAGAAAATCCCCCTTGATTAGTAAAGTTCTAGTTGAACCTGAAAATGTAGCCGATGATCCAAGAGATCCATATTACAGTATATACCATGATGTTTTTCATGGTATTATGTGCCTGAACGATTTTGACAGAGGAGTGAACTATTGTGCAGGTGATGATGTAAACAAGGAAATTATGCCAAGATGTTTTGCAGAGAACAACCACTTGACTGAGAAGCAACAGTCGGTTTAGACCAGCAAGATGTATTCAATTGGTAAGTGGGCTAACTGAAGGCAATTGTACCTAACCATGTGCACAGATGTGCTAAATCATTTGAAATGTGTGCAAGCTGTAGGCAATTGTACTTGTCATTTGCAAGGAGTTTCTAAAACAATTGCAATTTGATGAAAGGAATGAGAAATTCAAATCTGTTGTGAACAAGTGCCCAGTGGTTTGGAGGTTTGCACGAGTTGTTTTGAGAATGTCATTTCTGTTTCAAGAATTGAGCCAAAGCAATGGAGAAAAACTGTAATATAATAGATATATATATTAATACATGACATCACCCGTAGGCTCACACAGCTCGGTGACCTTCACCTCTAGTCTGAATGTCTCTTCAGCTCCACTAGAGCAGCAGTTAGATTCACCAACGGAGGAGCAGCTCAACTCTGATTGGCTCTCACAACTCAGCGTTTTTTACCAAAGTTGAAATATTTCAACATGAGGCGAATTTTCGGCGCCGCACAATTCGCGTCATCCACAACGCCCAGCAAAAATTCATGTCAATTGTAACCATTCGCGTCCGTACATTGACTTGCACAAAAAGTTCACAGCGCTTTTGGCGTGAACGCAGCGTGAGTGTCTGTTTCAAGACTCAACATTTCTGTTCATAAAGTCTTCAAGCTAACGTAGCACTGTCTGAGTTGGCCAGCACTGTGTTCATAGCAGAAATGCAGGAGCTGTTTCTGAATCACGAGTTTCTGTCATAGAGCATTCTGATATGTGATCATAAATGTGTTTTTAGATATATTAAGTTCTGTTGTCTTTCTAGCTACAGCTACTGCGGTACTAACGTCAGTTTACTGTAATACAGCAGCTCGGTGGGTCACACTAACACGCTGAGGCCGTGCTTATGATTGGTTAGCATGCAATTATTATCATTCATACTATGTAGACGCTGACTTATGTATTTTAAGATATCAGCATCCGTATTCAGGTATTTGATTTCTCTTGCGTACAGTGGGAGGAGATGTGTCTATGTACCGGGTCCACAGAGATGAAGCTGATTAAACCTCAAACGTTGGACTGTTCCTTTACAGTAATATAAAAACAGAGCATGATGCATTCAGGGACGAGAGGGCTGAGTGAATAAATGAGTTGTAATTATACATTAACATATTGAAGTTGTCATGTTATCCTACTGTAAATGGTTTCATAGAGACACGTTCTGTCCAGCGGGTGAGAGGGAAGTCTGCGTCGGCCTGCTGAGCCTGCTGCCACCGCGGAGATGGATGGATGGATGATGGATGGATGGATGGATAGATGGATTGATGGATGGATGAATGGACAGATGACCAGATGGATAGATGAATGGATGGATAGATGGATGGATGGATGGATAGATGAATGGATGGATGGATTGATGGATGGATGAATGGAAAGATGCACATATGGATAGATGAATGAATAGATGGATAGATGGATGGATGGGTGGATGAATGGATGGATAGATGGGTGGATGGATAGATGGGTGGATTAATAGATGGATAGATAGATGGATTGATGGATGGATAGATGGATGGATGAATGGGTGGATGAATGGATGAATAGATGGATTGATGGATGGATAGATGAAGGGATGGGTGGATGAATGGGTGGATGAAGGGATGGATGGATGCTGGCTGTAAGTCGAAACGCCTCCAGGAGATTCACGCCGGAGGGGGCTGGGGGTCATTTAGAGACCGACATGGAGCGTGTGGATTATTATTAATATTTTATATAGTCATATTTCTTTTCAGTCTCTGAGAAATAAATCTTTGGCTGGATTCACTGTGGTATGTATTTTGCTGCTTCATCTGAGAAGAGGTTGGGAGGATGGGTTGTGAGTGTGATGAAGAGATCTGCCTTTTGCACGCAGCATAAAGCCGCGGGACCAGTCATCATATTTCAATACTCTTTCAGTAATTTACAAGACATTTCAAACCATTCCCATGGTTGTGTTTGTCTTTGCTGGTTGAGTTTTGTTTGAAGCGATTGGCTTATGTCTTGTAGCCAGAGCATTGCTTTTAATTTGATAAATGGTTTCATTATATTCATTATTGATTCATGATTGAGCGTGAACCCAACACACCTCTTTTACTGCTGGACACAATATTCAACGAGCATTTTACAAGCTCATGTAGGTGGTGCTCTTATGAGCTTTGTATATATATATATATATATATATATATATATATATATATATATAATAATAATAATGTATAATAATAATAATTTATAATAATAATAATGTATAATAATAATAATATATAATAATAATAATAATAATAATAATTTATAAGAAGAATAATAATAATGTATAATAATAATAATTTATAATAATACTAATTATGTATAATAATAATATATTATAATAATAATAATGTATTATAATAATACTAATGTATAATTATAATAATTTATACGAATAATAATAATGTATAATAATAATATATTATAATAATAATAATTTATAATACAAATCGTGTGCAGGCTGAGTATGACCAGTAAACGGAGTTTAATATGTGATGTTGTGATGAGACGTCCTCAGTCTGTGGAGTAAACACTTTAGAGTTAAAGTCTTTACTCTGGACTATAAAGCAATAGAAAGACCGGAGCACATTTCATTATTGTATTCTCATAAGAAGGAAAAAGATCCATTTTTATGAATATAGATTTATATAATTAAGCTTTTACTTCATCCATTTTTTGTTGTGTCCGACTTTTTGAGCAGATCATGTGATAACTGACCTTGTCACTATCTCAGTGATTTAAAGTTTCTAGTTCTAGATGAGAGCCGGGGCAGATTTATAATATATTCAACAGTTTATTCATCTTTTTGGGTTTGAGAGAGAAAACCAGTTCCCACAGATTTAGAAATGGAAATGTCCTCATTATGCAAATTAGATTCTTTTTCTTCTTCTTCAATAGAGCTGTTAGACAATGCCCAGTCATAATATGGTGTGAGGAAACTTTGACATTAAAACGAGAGTGACGATATTTATATGTCACAGATCATGTGATATTATGTTGCATATGGTAGCGCATAAAACATGACTTTGTATATTTATATGTTGTAAGTGTGGACTCCGATAAGTTTTAACATGATTTAAATCTGGTCAAATAAGAAAAAAAGTGTAGCTGTAGGAAACAAATAAGAATACAAAGTGTGCACAAATGATTGTAAATCAACGATGACGTTACACACAGAATCAATGAACAAAGTTCTATACGCATGGATACCAAAGCAACACACAGCGACATGTCCATTCATATCATTTGTGCTTTTCTTCACATTAACAAACTTATATATTTCATTTATTTATGATCTATAACCACAAGTGTTGCAATTATTTCTTAAAAGTATCACTTTACAGGCTCTAAATTGGCTTTCTAAGTAATAGAAAAAACGTTTTTAAATCTAGAAAACAAAAGCAATTCGAGCAATTAGACACAATAAAACAATAGGATCATGTTTGTTCTTGTTCATTTGTCTTTTGTAACGATAAACTCACGCACAGGTGTAAATATAATATATAATATATAATATATAATAGATAATACAGCTTGAATGTGAAGACATAAATGGTGAATGTCCTTATTATCCAGCTGCAGTCAATACGGTGGGAACTTGTGAGACCGGCTGCTATGTGTGTGTGTGTGTGTGTGTGTGTGTGTGTGTGTGTGTGTGTGTCCACGGTCATGGTCACGATGAAGGGACAAAGAAGACGACACACAAAGAGACACAAAGGTGGAGGACAGCTAGACGGTCAATGCAGGGTGCGAGGTGCACGGGGGGGGGGGGGGGATGCCAGGGGAATTAATGACCTACGACTTCTGACCCCTGACCTGAGGATGCAGGGTGTGTGTGAAAACAGTTGGGGGGGGGAGGCGCTGGAGTCAGGACAGATGGATGGAGGGGTGGACGGAGAAAGGAGGCGTGGTCTCAGGGTAAATTAGGGAGAGCAGGAAGATGAATAGGGGGTAGGGCTCATGGCAACCAGAGAGACACAAAGAATGGACAGCCATATTGGCCAATCCCTCCTTCCCTCCTTCCCTCCTTCCCTCTTTCCCTCCTTCCCTCCTTCCCCCCCCTCCTCCTCGTCTGGACTTTATTTAAGTTCTGTTTCAAGGTCGTGAAGTTGATGTCAAAAAGGGAGTTACACGAGTGGACTGAAATAAATGTCCAAATGTGTTTGGTGTTAGAAACAAATACTCCAAGTGTTTCAATGTCATATTACTAGATACTCCACCTAACCTCAAAAGAAAATATAGTGTTATGTAACATATTGCACTGATTCCAGCAGCTGACATGACTGATGATGACTCTGATAGATCTTCATCGTACATTTAAGTAACTCCTTCCAAAATGTAATTGGTACTGGATTACATTGGTTAGTTGTTTTCAGTTAACATCCTTGAAAATAGTTAAGAGGTTAGAGGACCTTTAAAGTATTACACATTAAAATACTCTTTGCAGTTCAGTGCAATAATATTTAGAATCTTTTAATGTTTCTTCTTTATTTAATAGTATTTAAATACATTCACTCTTCATCCAATCTGTACTGATGTGAATGTAGTTCTGTTTAGAGCCGGTCCAACATGACAGATGAATGGACCCCCCCCCCCCCCACACACACACACACACACACACACACACACGCACACACACACCTCCCCTCCTCCTCCTCATAAAGGAAAAATATATATATAAAAATAAATTGTGAGGTCAACAGAATCAGCGATCAATAGCAGATGGACTCTGATGAACGGTCAGCGGAGGACGCCCAACACGTTCTAACATGATGGATGGACAGCAGCTAGAATGAGCACACACACACACACACACACAGACACACACACACACACACTCACACACACACAGACACACACACACACACACACACACACAGACACACACACTCTCTCACACACACACACACACACATGCACACACACACACATTCACACACATACACATGCACACACATTTGATAAATTAGTGTAAATTGTCTTGATATAGCTAATCCATAATAATAATAATATTTTTTTTTCAATGTGATTAGTTTAGTGATTTGAGACTGATGATGAAGATGAGGATGAGGACGAGTCGCAAGAGATATAAAGCTGTGTGCCATCGGCGTAGCCGTGAAAGTGGAGACCGTGGTGGCGTAGGATGTTGCCAGGGGGAACAAGTAGAGGATGAAGAGGAGGGGACCGAGTACTGGACCTTGAGGGACACCTTGAGGGTCTGGGGCTGTGTCATACCTGAATGTATTGATGCTAACGAACTGTTGGTGGTTGGAGAGGTAAGACCTGAACCAGGAGAGGCTGAGCCTGTAATGAGGAGGGAGGACTCAAGACGGGAGAGAAGGAGGGAGGGTTGCTAGTCAAAGGCTGCATGAGGTCCAGTAGGATGTTGTGGAAGTGGTCATCAGAGGAGAGACAACATATCATTTGTTTTGGCTGGCAGGTGTTTGTTGAATCCTACATGAAAAAAATTTCAAATTGTTAATCACCTCACAAGGAATTTTAAAGGAATATGATTTATGGAAGGTATTTTACACACCTGTACCCCACCAGAGACGTGTCTACCTTAGTCTGTTGTCTCCTTCAGTCTGTTGTCTCCTTCAGGGGAGAGTTGATAGGAATGCTCTGACCAAAAGAAGAAAGAAAACTGGATGAACGCGTCCTTATTGAAATGGCCATCCTCCTGAACCCCTCCCCCCCCTTCCCCCTCCCCCTTGCTTATGGACGGGTGGTTGGGGGGTGGGGGTTCACAGAGGGTGTTGAGGTCAATAGGTCAATGAGATGCTGAGCGTGGGCTGAAGTGGGAGGGGCTTTGCTGCTGCCCATATCTCAGCACATATCTCATGTGCCTCTCGCATTGAACAGACATCCTGAGAGGTATCCCTCTTGCAGTCTGGAGGATGAGATGTTTTTTATTCAGAAGCTTTGATAACTCCCCACGTTAGGTTGGATGCATCGTTACGGGAGAGACCACAGCCCTCGATTAAAATGCTGCAATTACAATTTTACTGGCTGATAACCATTTTTAAAAGTTTGACCAGCTGATTCTTTGCCTAAAATAAGAATTACAGCAAGGCTGGAATGTTTTCACCACTGTCCCAAAATTTAGTTTCACCCGTCTTGAAGTCAGAGTCAATTCTAAATGTTGTCTTTTTACTCTATTTTATTTGCATAAAAACACCTGCAAGTCAAATGAGTATCATACACCATTTTGTCTTTATTTGATTTAAACTAGTTCAAAGCGAGTTTTAGGAAGTTAAAGAAGTCATATTTCATCTCAATCTGATTTATTGTTATAATTGAACCTTCGACCAGGACACATCTTTACTGAATAAAGCTAGACGCAATGCACGACAATCACGTCTTTGAAACTGTAAATTGTAAATACATTATTTTAGATAAATGTATCAATGACATGATGAAGGGTTCATGGGGAACCTGAGTCTGATGTGTAGATTCATATCGTGTCTCACCTCCCTCTGCTCCTCCTCTGCTCTTCCTCTGCCTCTCCTCAGCTCCTCCTGAGATCCTGCAGTGGCCGCAGTCCGTCTCCAGGCCAGCAGGGGGCAGTGCTGTATTCACCTGTGTGGCCCAAGGCGTCCCCGAGCCTCACCTCATCTGGCTGAAGAACGGCAAGGTGTTGATGCCCGGACACAACGTCAAACTGACCAATAACAACAGGTGGGCGGAGTCAATACATGGAACATGACGTCAGTCCCTCCAGTAGTGGGAGTGGGAGTAGTAGTAGTAGCAGCAGTATTAGTAGTAGTAACAACACTGACTAGCTGTAGCCTAGTAGTGGTAGTTGTAACACAGACTAGCTGTAGTAGTGGTAGTGATAACACAGACTAGCTGTAGTAGTGGTAGTGATAACACTGACTAGCTGTAGTAGTGGTAGTAGTAACACTGACTAGCTGTAGTAGTGAGAGTTGTAACACTGACTAGCTGTAGTAGTGGTAGTAATATCACTGACTAGCTGTAGTAGTGGTAGTAGTAATAACACAGACTAGCTGTAGTAGTGGTAGTAGTAACACTGACTAGCTGTAGTAGTGGGAGTAGTAATAACACAGACTAGCTGTAGTAGTGGTAGTAGTAACACTGACTAGCTGTAGTAGTGGGAGTTGTAACACTGACTAGCTGTAGTAGTGGTAGTAGTAATAACACAGACTAGCTGTAGTAGTGGTAGTAGTAACACTGACTAGCTGTAGTAGTGGGAGTTGTAACACTGACTAGCTGTAGTAGTGGTAGTAATATCACTGACTAGCTGTAGTAGTGGTAGTAGTAATAACACTGACTAGCTGTAGTAGTGGGAGTAGAAACACTGACTAGCTGTAGTAGTGTTAGTAGTAATAACACAGACTAGCTGTAGTAGTGGTAGTAATATCACTGACTAGCTGTAGTAGTGGTAGTAGTAATAACACAGACTAGCTGTAGTAGTGGTAGTAATATCACTGACTAGCTGTAGTAGTGTTAGTAATATCACTGACTAGCTGTAGTAGTGGTAGTAGTAATAACACAGACTAGCTGTAGTAGTGGTAGTAGTAACACTGACTAGCTGTAGTAGTGGGAGTAATATCACTGACTAGCTGTCGTAGTGGTAGTAGTAACACAGACTAGCTGTAGTAGTGGTAGTAGTAATAACACAGACTAGCTGTAGTAGTGGTAGTAATATCACAGACTAGCTGTAGTAGTGGTAGTAGTAACACTGACTAGCTGTAGTAGTGGTAGTAATATCACTGACTAGCTGTAGTAGTGGTAGTAGTAATAACACTGACTAGCTGTAGTAGTGGGAGTAGTAACACTGACTAGCTGTAGTAGTGTTAGTAATATCACTGACTAGCTGTAGTAGTGGTAGTAGTAATAACACAGACTAGCTGTAGTAGTGGTAGTAGTAACACTGACTAGCTGTAGTAGTGGGAGTAACATCACTGACTAGCTGTAGTAGTGGTAGTTGTAACACTGACTAGCTGTAGTAGTGTTAGTAATATCACTGACTAGCTGTAGTAGTGGTAGTAGTAATAACACAGACTAGCTGTAGTAGTGGTAGTAGTAACACTGACTAGCTGTAGTAGTGGGAGTTGTAACACTGACTAGCTGTAGTAGTGGTAGTAATATCACTGACTAGCTGTAGTAGTGGTAGTAGTAATAACACAGACTAGCTGTAGTAGTGGTAGTAGTAACACTGACTAGCTGTAGTAGTGGGAGTTGTAACACTGACTAGCTGTAGTAGTGGTAGTAGTAATAACACTGACTAGCTGTAGTAGTGGTAGTAGTAACACTGACTAGCTGTAGTAGTGGGAGTAGTAACACTGACTAGCTGTAGTAGTGTTATTAATATCACTGACTAGCTGTAGTAGTGGTAGTAGTAATAACACTGACTAGCTGTAGTAGTGGGAGTAATATCACTGACTAGCTGTAGTAGTGGTAGTTGTAACACTGACTAGCTGTAGTAGTGGTAGTAGTAACACTGACTAGCTGTCGTAGTGGTAGTAGTAACACAGACTAGCTGTAGTAGTGGTAGATGACGAGCAGTGGGTTGATGAGCTGTGTGTTGTCGTGCAGCACTCTGGCTCTGACCCGTATCAGTTCAGAGGACGAGGCCATCTACCAATGCATCGCTGAGAACAGCGCCGGCACCAACCAGGCCAGTGCCCGCCTGGCGGTGGCCCAGGACCAGGAGCTGCCCGGTGCCCCCCAGGGCCTGGCCGGCAGCGCGCTGTCCACCACCGCCCTGCAGATCACATGGAGCCAGCCGCCGGCCAGCGGCACCGACAGCATCATCGGATACGTCCTGCACATCCGCAAGATAGGAGGTGAGTGACGACACGCACACACGCACACACACACACACACACACACACAGCAAGTCTACTAGAAACAAACCATCTGTACGTCATTCAATTTTGTCCTGAGAGCACAAGGTACCCGGTTCGATCCCCGCTCTCCCCATAGTTGCAAAGTGTCCTTGAGCAATGTGTGTGTGTGTGTGTGTGTGTGTGTGTGTGTGTGTGTGTGTGTGTGTGTGTGTGTGTGTGTGTGTGTGTGTGTGTGTGTGTGTGGTTCAGACCCTGACAGTCTGGAGCTGCAGGAAGCGATCAGTAAAGGAAGCTTCCAGCATGATGTGGCCAACCTGGAGGCAGCCACCACCTACTCCCTGTACCTGAAGGCCTACTCCCCTCTGGGCGCCAGCCAGCAGTCCCACACCGTGGTCACCACGACACTAGGGGGCGGTAAGAGCACCAGACACCGGAGGGGGGTTCTGAGGCAGAAGAAGATGAATTCAATTTTCAATTCAGTTTATTTTATATAGTCCAATATCACAAATTATTACTCCCCACAGAGGGCTTTACAATCAGTACACACACGACATCCCTGACCTTTGACCTCACATCGGATCAGACGAGAGAAAATAAGATAAGATTCCAAAGTCCAGTAG
Source organism: Pseudoliparis swirei (assembly GCF_029220125.1). NCBI lineage: Eukaryota > Metazoa > Chordata > Actinopteri > Perciformes > Liparidae > Pseudoliparis > Pseudoliparis swirei. The sequence goes on from NC_079388.1 coordinate 839,011, forward strand.
AAGCTATAGAAGTCGTGTTGAAAACAATAGCATAAGTTAAATATCCCGAGATGCTCAGCAGTCAAATCAAATTTTTAGAAAATTACAAATGTAAAGTGACAGTGCATCAATGCAAAACTGGTGGAAACACATGTTTGAACTGAACTAGGTGAACACTATTGTTCCATGTTATGTTCAAAGAGCCCGTTGTGTAACCAGAGAACAGCTTCCACGCATAAATACTCAATTCAGTGCAAGTTCATGAGTCTATTTCTATAGCTATAAGTTTCAAGTTTCAAGTTTCAAGTTTTTATTGTCACATCCCCTTTTATACAAGTATAATCGGTTCGTGAAATTCTTATGTGCAAAACACCCGACAGCAGTAGCAGACTAAAAAAAGAATAAGAATGAGAATAAACTATACAATATCCAGACAAAAAAAAGAAGAAAGTATTAACAATATATATATAAAACAATGTAATAGAATATACAATATATATATAAAACAATGTAATAAAATATACACTTTTTTTGAGACTATATATATATATATGTATATACATACAATATATATATATAAACAATGTAATAAAATATACACCATGGCCATAGATATTCACAGAATATGTTCTGGTGTGTAGTGTTAATGAGGGTCTCCGTCCTTGTTCAGCAGCCTGATGGCCTGACTGAAGAAGCTGTCCCTCAGTCTGTTTGTGCGGCACTTGATACTGCGGTATCGCCTGCCTGACGGTAGAAGGGTGAACAGTTTGTGGCCGGGGTGGTTATTGTCTTTCATCATCCGATTGGCCCTGGCCACGCACCGCTTGGTGTATATGTCCAGGATGGAGGGAAGCTCACCTCCAACGATGTACTGTGCCGACCGCACCACCCTCTGTAGTGCCCTACGCCCCAGGGCGGTGCAGTTCCCGTACCAGACGGTGATGCAACCTGTCAGAACACTCGATGGTACTGGTGTAGAATGTTCTGAGGATGCGGGGGCCATGTTGAATTTCCTCAGTCGCCTAAGGAAATACAGGCGTTGTTGGGCCCTTTTCACCACGTGAGTGGTGTGCGTGGTCCATGTGAGGTCCTCGGAGATGTGCACGCCGAGGAACTTGAAGCTGCTGACCTCTCTACTGCAACTCCGTCTATGGAGATGGGGTGTGCTCTCCTCTCCGCTTCCTGTAGTCCACGATCAGCTCCTTGGTCTTCTTGACGTTGAGGACGAGGCTGTTCTCCTGGCACCACTGTACCAGTGATCCAACCTCCTCCCTATAGGCTGTCTCGTCGTCGTCGGTAATCAGCCCCAACACTGTTGTGTCGTCAGCAAACTTGATGATGACGTTGGAGCTGTGCATGGCCGTGCAGTCGTGGGTGTACAGGGAGTAGAGGAGAGGCTCAACACGCATCCCTGAGGGGCTCCCGTGTTGAGGGTCAGCGGCTCTGAGGTGGTACCGCCCATCCTCACCACCTGGCGGCGGCCCGACAGGAAGTCCAGTATCCAGCTGCACATGGTAGAGTGCAGGCCTAGACCTCTGAGCTTGGTGTCGAGCTTGGCGGGAACAATAGTGTTGAACGCTGAGCTGTAGTCCACAACCAGCATTCGCACACAACAGTTCCTCCTCCAGGTGGGAAAGGGCGGTGAAGTGCCATGGCAATTGCGTCGTCGGTGGATCTGTTTTGACGATATGCAAATTGCCATGGGTCCAGCGTGGCAGGCAACATGGAACAAATGAAGTCCTTGACCAACCTCTCAAGCATTTACTGACAATCGAGGTGAGGGCTACGGGTCTCCAGTCATTCAGGCAGGTTACCTTGGGGTGTTTGGGGACAGGCACAATGGTGGACATCTTGAAGCTCTCAGGAACAACAGCCTGGGACAGGGAGAGGTTGAAGATGTCTGCGAAGACTCCTGCCAACTGGTCTGCACATGCTCTGAGGGCGCGCCCGGGATGTGGTCGGGACCTGCCGCCCGGATGTCCACCCGCTTGAAGGCTCTGCACGTCAGCCTCTGAGATGATCAGCAGGCTGGTCTCCTCGGCGGCGCTGCCTTCGCGGGCTGCCGTTCACGTCGAACCGAGCAAAGAATGTATTTAGCTCGCCTGGGAGGGAGGTAGAGGAGTTCTCTTCACCGCTGGTTTCCCTCTGAAGTCCGTGATTGTCTGTAGCCCCTTCCACACACCTCTCACGTCATGGCTCTTGAGCTTTTCCTCCACCTTGTTCCTGAACTCCCGCTGGCAGAGCCGATGGTCTTACGGAGGTCGTGGCGGGCTCTTTGTATTCCGCCATATTCCCGAGTCAAAGGCGTGTTACGCCCGGAGTGCAGCGCGAACATCGCCATTTATCCACGGTTTCTGGTTGGGATAACCGAACCGACTTGGTAGGAACAACGTCATCTATGCATTTCTTGATGAACCCGGTGACTGAGGACGCGTACTCACTGACGTTGTTGTCCGACGCGACCCTGAACATATCCCAGTCAGCACGTTCAAAACAGTCCTGTAGCATAGACTCCGATTGGTCCGACCAGCGCTGCACTTCCTTCACAGCGATTGGTTGCTGCTTAAGCCTCTGCCTGTAGGCGGGGAGTAGTTGGATGGAGCGGTGGTCCGATTTGCCGAACGGTGGGCGGAGGAGGGCTTTGTATCCATCCCGGAAGGGAGTGTAGCAGTGGTCGAGAATCCGCTCCCCCCTCGTGTTGCTTTTTATGTGTTGGTAGAACTTCGGGAGAACTTTCTTCAGGTTCGCTTTGTTGAAGTCCCCGCCTCAATGAAAGCAGCCTCGGGTGTGCCGACTCCTGCTCGCTGAACTGCCCGAAGAGTTCCTACAGCGCTATGTACGTGTTAGCATGAGGCGAAATGTACACAGCAGTTACGGTGACTGCTGTAAACTCCGCGTAGCCAGAATGGTCGACACATGAGCATTAGGTACTCCAGGTCCGGGGAACAGAACGACTTGAGAGTATGTACATGACTTTGGTTGCACCAAGATCTGTTTATCATGAGACATACCCCCCCTCCACGATCTTTACCAGAGAGAGTCTTTGTTCTGTCCGCGCGGTGGACGGAAAATCCTGCCGGCTCGATGGCTGAGTCGGTAACCTCCTCCGACATCCATGTCTCCGTAAGGCAGATGATGCAGTTGTCCTTAGTTTCCCGGTGGAATTGAATACGAGCCTGTAGCTCGCATAGCTTATTGTCCAAAGACTGTACATTTGCCAGTAAAATGGTGGGTAGTGGGGGTCGATTGGCTCGACGTCTCAGCCTAACCAGCACGCCAGCTCGCTTCCCCCTCTGACATTTAAAATTGCTTTGGTATAAAATGAAAAATGGTGGATAAGTTATTCATCAGTAAATTGACATTAAAATTGCTTTGGTATAATATGAAAAACGCCCTCCCTCAAGAGGTTCATGTTGGTATGAATGTGTCTTTACGTACTCAGTGTCTTCGTCTAGTCTCCATCAGCTTGTGTCTCCGTCTCTTTCTGCCTCCAGTGCCGGCCTCTCCCACCTTCTTCACCAAGGTGGTGAACTCCAGCGCCGTGCAGGTGCTCTGGGAGCTCCCCAGTAAGGCGGGCCGGGCCGAGGGCTTCAGGCTGTCCTACCGCAGGGTCCCCCTCGCCGACTTCCAGGGGCCCATCCAGCTGCCCTGTCACATCAACGCCCACACCATCTCCACGCTGGGTGAGAGAGCGTCTTCAGTTCTCACCGTGACACCTCCAGGCCCGGTGCCCGTAACCATGGCGATGCTCTCGTCTTCCCAACCTCCAAGAGAAAAATGATTAACGTGTAATACGAGACCGCAGCTGCACGGTGCCTTCATGAAACCTCTCCCGGAAAAATTCATTTACAAAATTAGAAAATGACGTGTCATTGAAACCTGAATAAGATGATGTGGTGTGTTTAACAGTGTCCTTGAGCAAGACCCTTAACCCCCAGCGGCTCCCCGGGCTCCACTGCAGCCCACTAAGGATGGGTTGATGCAATAATCCATATGTTTATGTTATGTTAGGGTCTGGTGGGGTCAAGGTGAATTCTAAGGACGAATACACGGGGGCCCTTTAAGAGAAGGGGCGTAACTCTGGTGACGGGGGTGTTAAACCAGGAAGTGAATGTCAATACGTTTGTGTTGGGAAGAGAAATCCGCCTCAGGGAACACCAGACTCCTCGTTCTTTCCACACACCTGCAATATGACCAATACATACGTGTTATTATGTTAATGTTAGTTACTGCTGGTGTGCAGGTGGAACCGTAGCTCCTCCCATCAGGGCGTGAATGGGTGGATGATGTTGTGTCGTGGTAAAGAGCTCCACAGTACAGGTCATTGATCATGTCCCATGATGTGGTCAGTTAGGTTCTGTCTCGTTGTCACATGACCTAATACAACGGGAGATTCTCATTCATGAACCATATTGGGTTTAATAACGATCTGCAGTTACTCCACACCACCTCAACACCTCCTCTGACTCATCATGTGTCTCAGACCCCGGGGCCGTGTACGAGTTGAAGCTGGTGGCCTACAATGGAAACGGAGAGAGCGACTGCTTCAAGAGGCTGGTGTCGCTGGCCGAGGAGGGCGTGAGTGACCCGGCCACTGGTGAGTAGGAGCCTAGACCTGTAGCCATGAGGCTTTGGCAAAACAAAACAAAAAATATATATATATATATATATTTACCTTCGCATTGAAAATGCGGAAGGTTATGTTTTGATCGCCGTGTATTTATTTATTTATTTATTTGTATGCGTGTTATTCGCATAACAACAAAAAGTTTTAAACCGAATCGCATGAAATTTGGTGGGATGATTGGTTATTATCCGAGGACCATTTGATTAGATTTTGGGATCAATCGGGTCAAATGTCAAGGTCAAGGTCATGGATAGGTCAAAATCTTCTTTTTACCATAGCACGGTCAATTTTTATCCAATTGGCATGCAACTAATGCCAAAATGTTCATAATTCAATGCTCAATATTGTGATATGCGAAGGTATGCGCTCTACCGAGTGCCCGTTCTAGTTATTTATGTTTTGCTCAGTGGACGATCATTCAAAGGGAACACCTCTTATCTTTGAGTTTGAGCTATTACTGCGTCAATGAAAATAAAAAAATGAAATGTAATATTCGCTGTCAGAACCCCGCCCTCGTTGAACTGCCAATGGATAAATAAATTTAAAGATCGATATAGTTGTCTGATTAATTTAACAGTGTATTTTTTTTCCAACTCTTCATAAGAGTTTGATTTTGTTATAACCGGTAAAATATCAACAATTGTCTTTATTCTGCTTCTATAATCTCATAACTAAAACAAACTATAGTTTTTGCATATATAATATGACTATTTATATATATATATATATATATATATATATAAACTTATAAAACTCAATAAATTGTGATATTAAATAGCTTTTTTGTGGCTACAGATGCATTTTATTTGGTAGAAAATGTATATGGCCAAATGGCTCTTTGGATAGGAAAGCTTGCTGACCCCTGGGCCAGACCGGGTCCAGGACCCCTAGGCCAGACCAGGTCCAGGACCACTGGGCCAGACCGGGTCCAGATCCTGGACCAGGAAAGTCACATCTCAATTAGTCACTCTGTATTTATTCAATTCAATTCAATTCAATTCAGTTTATTTGTATAGCCCAATTTCACAAATTACAAATTTGTCTCGGAGTGCTTTACAATCTGTACACATAGACATCCCTGCCCCAGAACCTTGCATCGGACCAGGAAAAACTCCCAAATAACCCTTCAGGGGGAAAAAAAGGGAAGAACCCTTCAGGAGAGCAACAGAGGAGGATCCCTCTCCAGGATGGACAGAACAATAGATGTAATGTGTACAGAAGGACAGATTAGAGTTAAAATACATTCAATGAATGTGACAGAGTGTATGAATAGTTCATAGTAGGCATATTCCACGATGGAGACCTCCACGATCCATCAGGCAGATGGAGGTAGAGAGGAGGAGTGGGCGGAGTCTCAACAGTGGGCGGAGTCTCAACAGGGCAGTGGCGTGGTCGGTAGCAGGAATTCCACGACCCAGACCTCGATGATCCATCAGGCAGATAGGATCTATGCCGTCTCATAGTATTATCCAATGATCTGTTGGAATCCTCAACACAAACCTCAATAAACATGTTCCGATATGTGGAGGAGGAGGTAATTGGTCTTTTGTCACTTTATTCCTGGAGAAATCCAAAATAAACCCTCGTCTTGAAGACCATGTTGTCTGCTGGACAGAAAGATCTCTTGATAAAAAGGCTGCAGGCGAAAGACCCAAAGGAACCGCAGGCAGCAAACAGTCAAATGAGAACCTGGTTTAGGATATGATCCCCATGTGGAGCCCTCCTGGAGGAGGACACGCTCTGTGGGACATGTGGCTGGTGAAGGACGCTCCTCATTGGTGCTGTGCTGCTTTCAGGGGGAGACAGTCTGTGCCAGTGCAGGGAGGGAGAGGCCTCTCTGGGCAGCATCGTCATCGGCATCCACATCGGCACCGCCTGCATCATCTTCTGTGTGCTCTTCCTCATGTTTGGGTACCGGCGCAGGTAAGAGACGATGCTCTTTACAATGTAGTCATACTCTATCGTGTAGTAATACTCCACTGAGCGGTGTGTCAGTCTGCATACCTGGACCAGCCGTCTTCATTGGTTATTTGGACAATCCTGCACCTTTAATGAATGATTCCGTTTTATTTAGTTTAGAGTAATGCTCCTCCAGCTGATGGTAAGTTGTGCATGGTGTGTACTCATAGCGGGAGTCTTCTCTCAGTCTGTTCTGCAGTAAAGGGACTCAGGACAGCTGGTCCGTCCCGAGGGACAACACCGGACTCCACGGGTTGAAGGACGGAGCGACCCGGCCCGGGGAGGAGTTACCACCTCAGGTACTCACGCAGGTGTATTTGTACTTTTAGAAGTACCATTTATAAGCCAGGGCTAAAACACATGTACTTTAAGCAGGCACGTTCACAGAGATTTTGGGGGGCAGGTGCTCAAACCCCCCCCCAAAAGGGCACCCATCGGCAAAATGGTTTTTCTATTGATCACTGTAACTTGAAGTTAAGTAATTGGTTGCTAGGAAACAACTGAAACACATCGTGTCATGAGAAGACATGAGAGCTGAACAAAATGACATATTACAATTTGTTTTTACTTACAAAACATTAGGAGCGAAAAAATGCCATATAATAAACGACTTACTAACCTCGACCGCTCGGATGAAAAGAGTAAATGCAAGAAAAAACAACACTTGGAATAACTACTTACTAACCCAGAGTGAGGTCATGCCGGGAAATATCAGACTGAGGCATTATAACGTTTTCACGGAAGTCTGATATTTCCCGGCATGACATCATTCTCAATTAGTAAGTATAGTTATAACAAGTGTTGTTTTTTCTTGTGGTTACTGCGCTCTAAGTGGAGGAGGGAGGGCCCTGACAGATATCCATACACATTTGGGGGGACTTGATGACAGAGAGTAACTTTATTTCTTAAATACTGATAATGAAGAGAAAATGTGGCTCCAGCAGAAAGGGCACTTTTCTCATCCAGGGCAAAAGGGCTGGTGCTTGAGCACCACTAGGGCTCTATCTGTGCACGTGCCTGACTTTAAGGGCCGTAGAATTGTGGTTTTAATGATTCCAATGAGGACATTTCAAGTGTCTGTATTTTGTCCACACAGTTAATTATAGATTATAGGAACTATATATTGAACATCCTAATCTAGAAGTCAAATTAATTATGTCCGATGCAGTCGCACAGCAAAGGGGATTTAAACATAAAACATTCAAATTTAAAAAAAATATCCCTTTGGTTCAGGGCTTCCACATATATTGTTAAAGTGACCTCTGAGACAAATAGAGCTCTTTTAAACACAAACTGTACAGTAGTAAAACTACCATAAATTCCGAACTGTAAAAAAGTTAGCCGAAACACGAGATATTAATGCGCCGAGATAGTACAGGAAAGATTTTTTTTTAACTTTTAATTAAATAAATGCCGGTAACAGCCACAACTACATACCAATGTTTTTTTTCAGAACAGTGCTGTTAACAGAACTAAAGTTGTTTTCTTCAGTATCGGAATTGAACAGCACACATTTTCTGACTGAAAATATAGGAACCAACCAGGAAAAGTCATGGGTCACCTTCGCCTTTGTCCTCCTGTGCACTAAAACCATTGAAGTCCTCTTCTTCAGTGTCGGAATTAAACAGCCTCTTAGTCTGCCGAGACAGTTCATTGGTCCACTGCGACCGGTTCGGTAACTTCATTGGTCAGATTAGCCGCATCGTTGTAAAAGCCGAAGTCTCAAAGCGTGAAAAAGTAGCGGCTTATACGTCGGAATTTACGGAAGACTTTTTACAATACATGTCATTTAACTGACGCTTTTATCCAAAGCGACTTACAATCCTGTTACATTCACACACCGTAGACACAGGGAGATATTCAGGGTTAAGTGTCTTGCTCAAGGACACATCGACTAGGGCGGAGATTGAACCACCAACCCCCCCTGATTGAAGGACAGACCTGCTAACCACTGACCCACAGTCGCCCAAGACTTCGCAGATGAATGGTGGAATTATGAATAGTCTTATTGTGACATCACTGGCTCTTTGGTGCATGTCACACAGAACATTTCAAAGGTATCTGATTCCTTGTCTGTGTCCTCTCTTGTCTCCTTCCTCCTCTTCCTGTGAGCAGGTGGTCTGTCCAGCGCAGTACCAGGTGGTCATTGAGCAGCACTTGTCCGGTTTGCCTGGCACGGACACTGGCTAACACCTGGTCATCATTATCGACGTCCACACCCCTGTCCTCCCTGCAGTCTGCTCCTCACTTAGGAAACACCCCCACCACCACCTCCACCACCCCCACCGCCAATGAGCACCCTCTGTGCCCTTTAACAGATTTAGTTTAGCCCCAAACCGGCTGCTAGTCACCTGAAAGTAGCTTCCACACAACTCTGACAGACTGCATACAGGGCCAGTGTACATCCTGGTCCTCTACCCCCCCCCCCCAAACCTCATCCTCCACCTCTACCTCAAACCAAAGCGTATTGCCTTTATTGCCTGTGTGCATGTAGAACACGCCTTCACAAGAGCATTGCCACACCAGACGACGTCCTGTCTTCTTCTTCTTGCATGTACGCCACAGTGCGCCGTCGCCTTTCCAGTGGGAGTCTGTTCCAGAACCAACAGATTATATTCCTCAGACCTCCTGTGTTAAGCCGACTCGTGAAGATGTGCACTGTGGTCTTCAAACCTCAAATGAAGACGTCCATAGTGACTTGACTTTGCCTTCAGTTCCTCTGCAATAAGAAAGGGATAGAAACACAGTGGCCTTCGCGAACGCCTTATGAAATGATTGTCCATCACCGTACGAGCCATTTAGAGGAACCGTGTGAACGGGCCTTCTTTACTCCTCAGCCAAGACCTGCACACCTCCAAAGAACGCTACCTCAGCCTGACAGGAATGTCTGAGCCATAGTGGAGGCCAATGGCCAACGGTAGCCTGATCGTGCTGCTCCAAGTCTACCTCAACCAAAAAACAAGGGAAACCCTTCCCCTTGAGCACATATTCCTTTGACCCCTGCCAGTGTTCTGTGCCAGTCACCAACCAGGCCGGTCCGGTCCAGAGAGCGCTCACCACGACACGACCGGGGAAAGCCAGACCACCGCGGCCGAGCCTGAACGAAGCCTCGCGGTTCCAGAGATCCGCGAGAGCCTCAGCAACTTCCTGTTGAAGCCGAGTAGCCTCTCGTTTCCTCAACACGTCCAGTTGGGCTGGAAACCTTCACCTTCAGAAGACTCAAGGAGACCTTGTAGCCTCGCCTGCTTCATGGTGCTACTTGTGGCTTTCTGTGACTTTTAAAGACCCTCAACATCAGACAAGTCTGTGCAGAACATTTGGACTCATGAATGCTTCATGAGGCCTTTTTTCTCTCCAATGAAGTCCATCAAACACAATAAGTTAAAACAAACAGGAGCTTGTTGGACCTGCAGAAGACTCGGCCAGGAAGGACCGCTTGAGGCCGTGCTGCTAGGCCAAGCCTCCAGAGTCCGAACCGGTCCCCAGTCTAGGACCTGGATGACTGAGTTGGTGGCGGAGCTTGAAGGTGATACTTGATGCCTGAATGCTCATGTTCCACCCGTCAGCCTATCCCAAAAGTAATTGTCTGAAAACCAAGCTGAATGATACCCAAAGATGTAAACATTTTGATGGTTTTCTTTATTTTCCTTTCTAGAATTACTTTCAGAGATTTTACTCCACATTGTTTGGATTGTTCCGCTTTGAAGGGTCACCTGTGTGTGACGCGCCCAACTGAGCCAAAAAACATTCTCACGGTTGTATTGTCATTTTAAAAACACAATATATTTGAATCTTTCCTTTTAGTTTGCTCTTTGCAGGTGCGCCCTTCAACATGGAACAGTTTGTTTTGTTCCTCACGTTTAAATTTTTAAAGAGTAACCAAATGAAGATGTCAGATATTTTGTCAATACTTGCTTTCTTTTTTAAAGTAGTTGAATTCTTGCCAAATGTTTAGCTATCTTAAAGAAATATGTAACCAAATGCCTTTTTTACCTTCAGAGTCTTTACCTTTACACTTCCCCACACCCAGAGCACAGCAACATGCTTCTGAGCGTGGTTATATATATATATATATATGTATATATATATATATGTATGTATATATATGTGTATTTTTATGTATGTATATATATGTATATATATGTATAAATATATATGTATACAGGACTGTCTCAGAAAATAGAATATTGTATAAAGTTCTTTATTTTCTGTAATGCAATTAAAAAACAAAAATGTCATGCATTCTGGATTCATTACAAATCAACTGAAATATTGCAAGCCTTTTATTCTTTTAATATTGCTGATTATGGCTTACAGCTTAAGAAAACTCTAAAATCCTATCTCATAAAATTTTAATATTTCCTCAGACCAAGTAAAAAAAGATTTATAACAGCTGAGTGTTTGTCAAGGCTCAGGAAACCCTTGCAGGTGTTTCGAGTTAATTAGACAATTCAAGTGATTTGTTTAATACCCTACTAGTATACTTTTTCATGATATTCTAATATTTAGAGATAGGATATTTGAGTTTTCTTAAGCTGTAAGCCATAATCAGCAATATTAAAAGAATAAAAGGCTTGCAATATTTCAGTTGATTTGTAATGAATCCAGAATGCATGACATTTTTGTTTTTTTAATTGCATTACAGAAAATAAAGAACTTCATCACAATATTCTAATTTTCTGAGACAGTCCTGTATATATGTATGTATATGTACATATACATATATGTATAAATATATATATATAATTATATATATATATATATGTGTGTATGTAAGTATATGTATATGTGAGGGAATGGCTAGTAACAGGTGAACCTTGAGGGCAGCAGCTTTAATAACAGACACAAGATGTTCCAGCTGAAATTGAATTCCATATTGTTCGTCTGATAAGGAGACATTTAAATTCAATGTTGTTAGGTTGGACAACAGTTGGTTGCCATTAAGACTTTGAATGCATCCATTCAAATATGTCAGCAAAGCCACAAAAGAAGGCGTATACTCAACCACCCTTTGTCTTCCTTGATAACCAATAATATCCATCCCATAATCCACAGTGAGAGTCCAGTCCATCTCGGACGAGTATTCAGCCCTTGGGCCTCTCCTCTCGCTCTGAGCTCACACCCACACATAATATTAATACGGTTAAAACATCTGTATTCTTCCCTAATGACTGATTGAGACTGCCTCGAGGTTCACCTTTTATTGACGAGTGCTTTAAGAACAGACCAGTAGAACAATAAACGTGTCCCCTCGGACACGACTGAAAGCTGTTGAACCAATGCGATACCAAAAAATGTATTTGACACGCGCAACCCCAAAGGTCGCGTGTAGGTTTTTTGTAGTGTGACGTGTTTAGAGGTCAGAGTAGTTTTTCATGTGTAAAGCTTTCGTTGCTCCTTTTGGAACCTCTCGTTCCTCCTTCTCATTCCAGTCTTTTGTTCTTCCTGCTGTGCTCAGGAAAAGGTGCCAAAGCAAATGTTTGCTTTTTTTCAAAAGTTCATAATTGTTATTATTGTTATTATTAGATTGGCTAACGTTCATTACGATCATTTCTAATGTTTTCTCTTTTCTTTGAAGTGTGGATGATATGAAAATGATTGTTAGGATCACGTTGTGATGGCCTTTGAGCGAGAGGTGAGAGTTCTCCAGAGACACTCCGTCTCTGGCTCCGCCCTGCAGAGCCAGCTAGTCTGATTATGAACCAAAGCTTTATGAGTAGAAGTGCTTCTGTTCTCCGAGCGTTCCACTGCGTAGTGTAGCTGAAGCTTTATCCTGTTAGGACGGAGGTCTTTGACCAAAATGAAAAGGTTTGGAGGACCGATGTAGACGAGCTGGACACAGAGACAAGCCGAGACCCGGACACCTGACACTGCACACACACATGGGTCAGTTCTTGGAAATCACAAAAAACGACTTAGAATTATACAATTGTAAGAAGAAACACATTTGGTTACTATTGCAGATTAATAAATGAATACATAATAGAATTAATAAATGAATGCATAATCGATGAAACACACATTGGCTTCATGCATTACATGTTTGTTGTTAGTCTTATGTACGATGACCAGTCATTTGAATCTTATTGTGTTACTGGCATTACTCAGTCAGCTCACAGCCTGATTTCACTCTGCTGGAACATGGGCTCACTTTAAAACATTATGAAGTTGACTTTTAAAGCGTAACAACATTTGTCCGGTGGTTAAACAACCAGAATAACTTCAATAACCACAGAAGGTTGTTTTGTGATTTGTTTGAACTGACTCTTTTATGTTTTTCTTTCCTGAGCCTGAGAGCTGATGATAACAAACACGAGAACAAAGTCCTCACACATTACATATGTATGTCAGTGAATGTGTCCAGTAGTTCCTTCTCTGTTAGTTAGACCAAATGACTTCTGAAGATATGTCAGTCTGTCCATCTCCAAACAGCGTGAGCTCTCCTGGATGTCGTCCTCCTTCCTTGATCACACGCCAACAGCCTAAAACCAAATAAAGAAACACTTTTGAATTGAAGTTTTGTCTCCATATTTTTGATCTTTCAAAAGATTATCCCAGGTAGCCACGTGATGAGTTATGGTGCTTCTGGTAACTATTTACACTCTTTTGACACGTGACTCCTACCGTGGTATATATATTATATATAATATATATGTAATATATATATATTCATAAATATACATATATGTAATATACTGTATATATACTATAACTATATAATAAATACATATATAGTGTTTATATTTGATTGACATCATTACATAAATACAATCCAATGTATTATAATTTGATATCTATTATTGATATAAAGCTCTTTCTAACTCCGACTGTCAGCTCCACGAGGGGGTGGAGCCAAAAACATGACGTCACCGGCCAAAAGGCCAAATTCAAGACAGCGGCCCGAAATTCTGTGTGTGACATCATGCTGACCACGACCACATCATGCTAACCACACCCATTTATTATAATCATGAGCTCTGAAACAAACACTGCATGTTTCATCAGAATCTGAGCCTTTAACCGCTTCCATGTTGTTGAGTAACGGAGAACAGCAAGAAGTGTTGGAGGGCCGAGTGGGACGAGCAGCTGCTGGTCTTTCACCTGGTCAGCTGGTCAGCTGGTCACCTGGTCAGCTAGTCACCTGATCACATGGTCACCTGATCACATGGTCACCTGCTCAGCTGGTCAGCTGGTCAGCTGGTCAGCTAGTCACCTGATCACATGGTCACCTGCTCAGCTGGTCAGCTGGTCTTTTTGCTAGGACCTTGGTGTCAGCAGGCGGTAAGCCATCCAGTAAGGAAACCCTCGATTCAATAAAACAGTCCAGTGGAGGCCGGCGACTGGTTTTGAAAGTTTACTGAATAAAAAAATGTGAAACTAAACAAAAGTACAAACAGTATGTAAATATAAATAATGTATGCAATACAAGTCAACAATGGAAGGACATGAGCAACGCTGTAGGGAAACAATACCGCTGGTGTCCACACGACAACACGACACATTGAAGGCTCCTTGTAGTAACTCGTCGTGAAATAAATTGATGACCATCAGCAACAGATTGGTCAGATCTTTACTGAAGACGTTCCTGAGGTGCAGCGGAAAGCTCTTAATTTAGATTATTTAGCCACACATTCAATATTAATGTGTCAGGAGTCTGTAAGGGGCATGCGGTACTGAGTCTGGGTCCAAACCATTTCATGCAAGTTGAACACGACGGATTCATAACCAGACGCTGCTGCTCTTCATCCATACAACACACACATGATGTGAAGGAGGTGTCCCCGTCCCCGTATGGAGGCGTGACACAATCACACTGAGACCACTCACACACAGCCACGAGTCAACGTGTATAAATATATTAGGAACCCGAAACAGGCATAACTGAGATTCTGTTACAACTGTCCAGAAGACTGTATTGAGTATATAAGAGATTAATACTTGTATATTATACCTTTTTGCATTAAATACAAATGTTGCTACAGTCACACCAGGACATCGCGTACAAAGAGCTCACAGGTAGCAGCAGGGAGCAGCTTCTCTTTGGCAAAGCTGTGGACCTTCCACCATGACGACGTCAGACAGCTGGCGGCCCCCGGCGTGGACGTCATTGTGAGACGCTCAGCATGACGTCACATTACATCACATCACATGACATCACATCACATCACATGACATGACCTGACATCACATCATATCACATCACATCACCTGACATCACATGACATCACATCACATGACCTGACATCACATCACATGACATCACATCACATCACATGACATCACATGACATCACATGACCTGACATCACATGACATCACATCACATGACATGACATCACATGACATGACCTGACATGACCTGACATCACATCACATGACATGACCTGACATGACCTGACATCACATCACATCACATGACATCACATGACATGACCTGACATGACCTGACCTGACATGACATCACATCACATGACATCACATCACATGACATGACATCACATCACATGACCTGACATCACATGACATCACATGACATCAAATCACATGACATCACATGACATGACCTGACATGACATCACATGACATCACATGACCTGACATCACATCACATGACCTGACATGACATCACATGACATCACATGACATCACATGACATCACATCACGTGACATCACATGACATCACATGACATGACATCACCACTGGGTCTAACTGGGGTTCCCGCTGTGCTGGTTGGAGCTCACGTCAGACTCCATCTCCACGGCGGCTCCGGCTCGCCGTACGGACAGCCGGTCCACCGAGCTCGGGGAGGCGGTGCTGCTGCGGCGCCCGCGGCAACACGCCACCACGTCGGCAATGTCGGCCCGGAAGGACGGCGTGTAGAAGCTGTAGATGACCGGGTCGCAGCACGTATTCAGGTTGCCGAAGACAAACAGGATGTGGTGCACGTACTCCGGTGTGCGCTGGATGATGGCCGGCTGGAACCAGTACCAGATCCCCAGGAGGTAGTAGGGGGTCCAGCAGATGACGAAGGAGCTGACGATCACGATGGTCATCTTCAGGGTCTTGATCCGAGCTCTGGATATCATGTCGGCTCCACTGCGTCTCAGACAGAGCTCCCCATCTGCACACACATATCTCATTGCATGTCTCATTGTATATCTCATTGTAAGTCTCATTGCATATCTCATTGCATATCTCATTGTAAGTCTCATTGCATATCTCATTGCATATCTCATTGCATATCTCATTGCATATCTCATTGTAAGTCTCATTGCATATCTCATTGTATATCTCATTGTATATCTCATTGCATGTCTCATTGTAAGTCTCATTGCATATCTCATTGTATATCTCATTGTAAGTCTCATTGCATATCTCATTGCATATCTCATTGCATGTCTCATTGTATATCTCATTGTAAGTCTCATTGCATATCTCATTGCATATCTCATTGCATATCTCATTGTAAGTCTCATTGTATATCTCATTGCATATCTCATTGCATATCTCATTGCATATCTCATTCCATATCTCATTGTATATCTCATTGCATATCTCATTGTATATCTCATTGTATATCTCATTGCATATCTCATTGCATATCTCATTGCATATCTCATTGTATATCTCATTGCATGTCTCATTGTATATCTCATTGTATATCTCATTGCATATCTCATTGCATATCTCATTGTATATCTCATTGCCAATCTCATTTCACATCAGGGCATTCCTATCATGACTGGCAAGAACAAAGACCTCCTCAATACTCACGTAGTTTATTTATATTTTTACGAGACTGTCGTAGAGTAAAATATTTCCGATTTGGAATGCTTTTTTAATAATAACCGATAAAAGTCAAAGTGCACACTGTGGCCTAGTTTCCTCCCCAGTTTGACCTCCAGATGTCACACACCTTTTCCCTTGGCCATCTTCCCGTTGACCTTGATGAGGATGCGGGTGTAGCAGAAGGTCATGACCAGCAGGGGGAAGACGTACAGCGTCACAAAGTGGAACATGTTGTAGGCCGTCTTCTGCCACGGGTACCGGAAGCTCCCGTGAGTCACACACTGCGTGAAGTCCACGCCGTCGGCTTTAATGGTGCGAAAGATGAACAGCTGGAGGCAGAGGGAGAGAAAACAGATGAGGAGCGGGAAAAGAATTGTACTTAGCTTTCATTAAACACAATGTGTCTTGTGTGTATATTAAACAAATACACAGAGATCCACACAATCAGGAGGTCATGTGACCTGTCATTGTAATGCACCTCAGAGTGTCGCAGTTATACCAGTCAGAACATTACTGATGGAGACTGAAGACTTTCCTCTTGGTGGTCTCATAGTTAGACCTGAACCAGGTTCACCTGGTCCAGACCTAGAGATGCTGCTATAGGCTGAGAGGCTGCTGGGGGACACTTAGGATACACTGAGCACCTCTCTCCTCTAGGATACACTGAGCACCTCTCTCCTCTAGGATACACTGAGCACCTCTCTCCTCTAGGATACACTGAGCACCTCTCCTCTAGGATACACTGAGCACCTCTCTCCTCTCTCCTTTTGGACGTTTAGGATACACTGAGCACCTCTCTCCTCTAGGATACACTGAGCACCTCTCTCCTCTCCTCTCTCCTTTTGGACGTTTAGGATACACTGAGCACCTCTCTCCTCTAGGATACACTGAGCACCTCTCTCCTCTAGGATACACTGAGCACCTCTCTCCTCTAGGATACACTGAGCTCCTCTCTCCTCTAGGATACACTGAGCACCTCTCTCCTCTAGGATACACTGAGCACCTCTCTCCTCTAGGATACACTGAGCTCCTCTCTCCTCTAGGATACACTGAGCACCTCTCTCCTCTAGGATACACTGAGCACCTCTCTCCTCTAGGATACACTGAGCTCCTCTCTCCTCTAGGATACACTGAGCACCTCTCTCCTCTAGGATACACTGAGCACCTTTCTCCTCTAGGATACACTGAGCACCTCTCTCCTCTAGGATACACTGAGCACCTCTCTCCTCTAGGATACACTGAGCACCTCTCTCCTCTAGGATACACTGAGCTCCTCTCTCCTCTAGGATACACTGAGCACCTCTCTCCTCTAGGATACACTGAGCACCTTTCTCCTCTAGGATACACTGAGCACCTCTCTCCTCTCCTCTCTCCTTTTGGATGTTTAGGATACACTGAGCACCTCTCTCCTCTCCTCTCTCCTTATGGACGTTTAGGATACACTGAGCTCCTATCTCCTCTAGGATACACTGAGCTCCTATCTCCTCTAGGATACACTGAGCACCTATCTCCTCTTCTCTCTCTACTTATGGATGAATTTTCATCTCTCCATCACACATTACTAACTCTGCTTCCTCCCCTGAGTAAGCAGGATCGTGGTCCATGCCGACTAGTTATTCATAATTTCTGTCATCTGATCCTCCCCTCTTCCTCTCCTGAAGGGTGCTTCCCCTGCTCATAGCTTCTTCCCAGTGTCTCATCATTTCTTTTCCACTACTGTTACAACAATATCTTCATACCACCACTCTATGATGAGCTATAACCGCCCTTTGGCTTTTTATTCTCTCTTTGGGCTACTATCTATTTGTTTGACCAACCGGAGGATGCTCGACCTCTTTGTATGGAAGAGCTAGTCGACTGTCACTCACGGAGGGAGATGTGTCAGAGACAACGTGAGTGGAAAAGAAAGCCCAACAGTTATCACTAATGGGATCTCAGTCACATGACACAGCCGGCTGGTAGAGCATGTCCATCCTGGAGAGGGATCCTCCTCAAGGGTTCTTACCTATTTTAGCCTGAAAGGGTTTTTATATTTCTTGGGAGTTTTTCCTGATCCGATGTGAGGTCAAAGGTCAGGGATGTCGTCGACAGATTGTAAAGCCCTCTGAGGGGAGCTTGTGATTTGTGATATTGGTCTACATAAAACAAACTGAATTGAGACCCTAGAACCGTCTGTACCTGTGGCGAGGCCAGCAGCAGGCTCAGGGTCCAGGCCACCAGCAGCATGCGCTTGTTCCTCAGGCCCGCATCCAGAGAGTCCAGAGGGTGCAGGATGGCCCAGTAGCGGTCCACACTCACCACCACCAGGATGAAGGAGGCGGAGTGCATGGCGAACAGCTTGAGGAAGCACAGCAGCTTACACATGATGTCCCCGGCATACCACTGCACCGTGATGTTCCAGACGGCGTCCAGCGGCATCACCACGAAGGTCATCACCAGGTCGGCCGACGCCAAACTCGCGATGATCGGGCGGAGGTGTGCTGCCAAGCGATAGCCCCGCCCCCAGCACACACTGATCAGGACCGAGAGGTTGCTGGCAGCCGCGAAGACGAACAGCACCACGGTGGCCGCCACCCGGCAGCGGGCGGCCGCGGTGAAGGACGGAGCCTCCCAGGGGGGCGGGGCAGAGGAGTTCAGAGGGGAGGAGGCCGGCGTGGAACCCCACAGGGACAGGTTGCCTGTCATCCTGACACAGTGGGAGAAGACAGAGAAAATATCATGTGATTCAAATGCTCTGTTTTCATTGGACGGGAACATTTCATGTCAGTATCATGGCAGAAAGAATACAGCTTTAACACATGACGCATAGACTTCTATACAACCAGAGGAGTCGACCCCTGGTGGGCAGGAGAGAGAATGCAGCTTCAACACGTGAAGCATAGACTTCTATACAACCAGAGGAGTCGCCCCCTGGTGGTCAGGAGATAATGCAGCTTTAACACATGAAGCAAATACTTCTATACAACCAGAGGAGTCGCCCCCTGGTGGTCAGGAGAGAGAATGCAGCTTTAACACATGAATCATAGACTTCTATACAACCAGAGGAGTCGCCCCCTGGTGGTCAGGAGAGAATGCAGCTTTAACACATGAAGCAAATACTTCTATACAACCAGAGGAGTCGCCCCCTGGTGGTCAGGAGAGAGAATGCAGCTTTAACACATGAATCATAGACTTCTATACAACCAGAGGAGTCGCCCCCTGGTGGTCAGGAGAGAGAATGCAGCTTTAACACATGAAGCATAGGCTTCTTACCAACCAGAGGAGTCGCCCCCTGGTGGTCAGGAGAGAGAATGCAGCTTTAACACATGAAGCATAGACTTCTATACAACCAGAGAAGTCGCCCACTGGTGGTCAGGAGAGAGAATGCAGCTTTAACACATGATGCATAGGCTTCTATACAACCAGAGGAGTCGCCCCCTAGTGGTCAGGAGAGATTATGCAGCTTCAACACGTGAAGCATAGAGTTCTATACAACCAGAGGAGTCGCCCCCTGGTGGTCAGGAGAGAGTATGCAGCTTCAACACGTGAAGCATAGAGTTCTATACAACCAGAGGAGTCGCCCCCTGGTGATCAGAAGAGAGTATGCAGCTTCAACAAGTGAAGCATAGAGTTCTATACAACCAGAGGAGTCGCCCCCTGGTGGTCAGGAGAGAGAATGCTGCTTCGACACGTGAAGCATAGACTTCTATACAACCAGAGGAGTCCGTAAGAATGACACTTGAAGACACTTTTCAGACCTGGTTTGTCTTTTAATGTAACAGATATCTAACTTCTTACAGAGGCTCATGGTCAAAGTATTTTACGTCTTAATGATTGTTAAAGGTTTTGAAAACAAAGAAATACAAAATGTATTTTTGCAAATAGCTCTATTAATGTCCATAACATATTACAATTGAATGAAATGACCAAAGTGACTTAGATTCAGGGTGAAGTGTCTCGCGGATCGAATGTTTAACCAGAATTACTCCAGACAGTTTTGAGTTTCTCTCCCTTCATTGCTCATGATTGCAATAATCAGAAAACTCATGTGAGTGAGCCTCCACAATGCCAGGCGAGGGCGCCCCCTGCTGGTGGACCACTGCCCCTGCTCACAGTGCTGCTGCCGCAAACAGCTCCATCTCCGCCACCGCGCAGGTAACGCATCCCGACGTGGTCCAGATGTGAATGAACACAAACATAACTATGTGTGTGTGTGTCTAGTGGAGTCTTCTCTCTCTTCTGACTCCTTGTTCCGCTCTCTCAGCTCCAGATGTTGGAGCCCATTATAAGGACGTGTGTGTGGGGGGGGGGGGGGGGGAACCCGCCCTCGCCCCCCGTCGGCCCGATGCGGCACTGATACGGACTTAAACACAGTAAATCCTCTCTTAGCACGCCGCGGTGCTCTGGACAACAACTCGCGGTACGATGACGCGTCCTCACCTGGACAGCAGCCCGGCCAGCTGCTGGTGGTCCGCCGGAGAGGAGGCGCACGGAGCTGTCCGACGGGCTGGAGCATCACCGCGCCCCACGCGCGCTTTGTCCTCCGGGCGAGGAGCCCGACACTTGTGATGAGTCAACGAGTCACATCTGAGCGCGCCATCAGCCCGCGTGCACGCACCACACGCGCACACAGACACAGACGCGCACACACACCACACACACACACACACACACACACACACACACGTATATAGACACGGGTTCGCGCGCGCACACAGACGCATATATACACCACACACGCACAAAAAACGCACGCGCACACACACAGACGCGCGCGCACAAACACACTGCACCTACAGATACACACAGGCGCGCACACACCCCAACGCACACACACGCGCGCGCACACACCCCGACGCGCACACACACACAGAAACACACGGACACACAAACACGCACACACACACACACACACACACACAGTGCCTTCTACATATTAAACCCTGAGAAGCAGCTGATTGGTTAATGAAGGCGGGTGACGTGCAGGCAGCACCTGAATTTCATTAGGCCTCTCTCCTTGTAACGGTCCTGTTCCTAAGCATGGTTATATGTTCATTTGTATTCATAAATACACGCGCGGTGTCCCTTCCATCCAATAACCACAGGCTCTGAACTCCACTCCATGTGTTAGGTGATGCCGTATACCTGCAGCTAAACATAGCCTGGTGCATCATTACGAGTTATAACGCCTCCATCAATGTGTTCAATAGAAACGGTGTCACCGGAGGACATTCACATGTAGGACGTTATTTATGAGGCCGCTCGGTGAAGTGATGGTTCTATATATCTATATAACATATAGATATACACTACCGTTCAAAAGTTTGGGATGACCCAGACAATTTCGTGTCTTCCATGAAAAATCACACTTTTATTTATCAAATGAATATAAAATATAGTCAAGACATTGACAAGGTTCGAAATAATGATTAATATTTGAAGTATTAATTTTGTTCTACAAACTTCAAGCTCAAAGGAAGGCCAGTTGTATAGCTTATATCACCATCATAACTGTTTTCAGCTGTGCTAACATAATTGCACGGGTTTTCTAATCAGACATTAGTCTTCTAAGGCGATTAGCAAACACAATGTACCATTAGAACACTGGAGTGATAGTTGATGGAAATGGGCCTCTATACACCTATGGAGATATTTCATTAGAAACCAGACGTTTCCACCTAGAATAGTCATTTACCACATTAACAATGTAGAGAGTGTATTTCTGATTAATTTAATGTTATCTTTATTGAAAAAAAGTGCTTTTCTTTGAAAAATAAAGTCATTTCTAAGTGATCCCAAACTTTTGAACGGTAGTGTATATATATTATATATATATATACACACAAATATATAGATATATAGATATACTGTATATATACCTGCAGAAGTTTTTTATATTATAACCAATATTGATGTGTGTATATATATATACATATATATATATTATATATATATATATACACAAATATATAGATATATAGATATATAGATATACTGTATATATACCTGCAGAAGGTTTTTATATTATAACCAATATTGATGTGTGTATATATATATATATATTAGTGCTGTGAAAAATAACGCGTTAACTCAGTTAATTCAATTACAGGTTTAACTAGTTTTTTTTTTTACGCATTTAACGCATGCGCAGAATGAGCTTCCAATCCGTCTGTTGTTGGTCGTCGGGACGAAAAAAAAGTCACTTGCAGAATGAGCTTCCAATACACCACTTCAATCTGAACTCTGTCCGCTCTCATGCAGACGGTCTGTTCATCGGTAATGATCCTTCCGCAGGTTCACCTACGGAAACCTTGTTTCGACTTTTACTTCCTGTAGATCAGGGTCTCAACACGTCGATCGCGACCTGCCAGTCGATCGCGGCGTAGTGTTGGTAGATTCAATTCAATTCAATTCAGTTTATTTGTATAGCCCAATTTCACAAATTACAAATTTGTCTCGGAGTGCTTTACAATCTGTACACATAGACATCCCTGCCCCAAAACCTCACATCGGACCAGGAAAAACTCCCAAATAACTCTTCAGGGGGGAAAAAAGGGAAGAAACCTTCAGGAGAGCAACAGAGGAGGATCCCTCTCCAGGATGGACAGATGCAATAGATGTAATGTGTACAGAAGGACAGATTTAGAGTTAAAATACATTCAATGAATATGACAGAGTGTATGAATAGTTCATAGTAGGCATATTCCACGATGGAGACCTCCACGATCCATCAGGCAGATGGCGGTGGGGAGGAGGAGTGGGCGGAGTCTCAACAGTAGGCGGAGTCTCAACAGGACAGTGGCGTAGTCAGGAGCAGGAATTCCACGACCCAGACATCAATGATCCATCAGGCAGATAGGATCTATGTCGTCTCATAGGGTCCGATGACCCCATGAGACGTGAAGTCAAAAGGACTCCGGGGAGAAAGCAGAGTTAGTAACGTGTGATTGAGAGATGAAAATTCATCCTTAAGGAGAGAAAAAAAGAGGAGATAGGTACTCAGTGCATCCTAAAACGTCCCCCGGCAGCTATAAGCCTATAGCAGCATATCAAGGGGCTGGACCAGGGCAAACCTGATTCAGCCCTAACTATAAGCTCTGTCAAAGAGGAAGGTCTTAAGTCTACTCTTAAACGAGGTGACTGTGTCTGCCTCCCGGACTGAAATTGGAAGCTGGTTCCATAGAAGAGGAGCTTGATAACTAAAGGCTCTGGCTCCCATTCTACTTTTTAAGACTCTAGGAACTACAAGTAGTCCCGCATTTAGTGAGCGTAGCTCTCTAGTGGGGCAATATGGTACTACAAGCTCCTTAAGATATGATGGTGCATCACCAATCAAGGCTTTGTACGTTAAGAGAAGAATTTTAAAAGTGATTCTTGATTTTACTGGGAGCCAGTGCAGAGCAGCTAGTGCAGGAGTGATGTGATCTCTTTTCTTAGTTTGAGTGAGAACACGAGCTGCAGCATTCTGGATCAACTGGAGGGACCTACGAGACTTATTAGAGCAGCCTGATAATAAGGAGTTGCAGTAATCCAGTCTCGAAGTAACGAACGCGTGAACCAATTTTTCTGCATCGTTTTGAGACAAGATGTGCCTGATTTTTGAAATATTACGTAGATGAAAGAATGCAGTCCTTGAGATTTGCTTTACGTGGGAGTTAAAGGACAAGTCCCGATCAAAGATAACGCCAAGATTCTTTACAGTGGTGTTGGATGCCAGGGCAATGCCGTCTACAGAATCCACATCACCAGATAATTGATCTCTGAGGTGCTCAGGGCCGATTAAAATTACTTCGGTTTTGTCTGAGTTTAACATCAAGAAATTGCAGGTCATCCATGTTTTTATGTCTTTAAGACATGCTTGAATTTTACCGAGTTGGTTGCTCTCCTCTGGTTTTATCGATAAATATAGTTGAGTATCATCTGCATAACAATGAAAGTTTATGGAGTGTTTCCTGATAATATTGCCCAAAGGAAGCATGTATAAGGTAAATAAAATTGGTCCAAGCACAGAACCTTGTGGAACTCCGTGATTAACGTTAGTGGTTATCGAGGCGTCATCGTTTACAAATACAAACTGAGATCGATCTGATAAATAGGATTTAAACCAAATTAGTGCCGTGCCTGAAATGCCAATCGACTGCTCCAGTCTCTGTAACAGGATGTCATGGTCAATGGTGTCGAATGCAGCACTAAGGTCTAACAAGACCAGGACAGAGAGGAGTCCTTTATCTGCTGCCATTAAGAGGTCATTTGTAATTTTCACCAGTGCTGTCTCGGTGCTGTGGTGTTTTCTAAATCCTGATTGAAATTTCTCAAATAAACTATTATGATGTAGAAAGTCTGACAACTGATTTGCGACCACTTTCTCAAGGATCTTGGAGAGGAAGGGAGGTTAGAGATCGGTCTGTAGTTAGCCAACACCTCTGGATCCAGAGTGGGCTTCTTCAGGAGAGGTTTAATAACAGCCACCTTGAAGGAGTGTGGTACGTGGCCTGTTAGCAGAGACACATTGATAATATCTAATAGAGAGCCGCCAATTAAAGGCAAAACGTCTTTAAGCAGCCTCGTCGGGATGGGGTCCAAGAGACAGGTAGACGTGTTCGAAGTAGAAACCGTTGAAGATAATTGGTCACGGTTGATGGGAGAAAAGTCCTCCAAATATACACCAGGGCATACAGCGGTTTCCAAGGCCATTCCACTTGAGGACAGATTGGCACTGGTTATGGGCAAGAGAATATTAATCTTGTCCCTAATAGTTAAAATCTTTTCATTAAAGAAGTTCATAAAGTCATTACCACTAAGGTTTATAGGAATGCTCGGCTCCACAGAGCTGTGACTCTCTGTCAGCCTGGCTACAGTGCTGAAGAGAAACATGGGGTTGTGTTGATTATTTTCTATTACTGATGAGTAATAGGCTGCTCTGGCATTACGGAGGGCCTTCTTATATGTTTTAAGACTATCTCGCCAAACTAAGCGGGATTCTTCGAGATTAGTTGAACGCCATATGCGTTCAAGCTTTCGTGACGTTTGCTTCAGTTTGCGGGTCTGAGGGTTATACCAGGGAGCAAACCTCCTCTTCCTCACTGTCTTCTTCTTCAGAGGGGCTATCGAGTCCAGTGTCATTCTCAGAGAGACTGGCACTGTCAACAAGATGATCAATCTGGGACGGACTAAAGTTAGACCAGGAGTCCTCTGTTATATTGAGACGTGGTATCGAATCAAATACAGAAGGAATCGCTTCTTTAAATTTAGCTACAGCACTGTCAGTTAGACATCTGGTGTAGAAACTTTTGACTAACGGAGTACACTCCGGTAGTATAAATTCAAAAGTTATGAGGTTGTGGTCTGACAGAAGAGGATTCTGTGGGAAGACGTTCAAATGCTCAATGTCAACGCCATAAGTAAGAACAAGATCAAGCGTGTGGCCAAAGCTGTGAGTGGGTTTCTGTACTCTCTGGCAGAAGCCAATCGAGTCCAACAAGGAGATGAATGCAGCACTATCCACATGAGTATTAAAATCTCCAACAATAATAACTTTATCGGTTTTAAGAACCAAACTTGATATAAATTCTGAGAATTCAGATATAAACTCTGAATATGGACCTGGTGGCCGGTACAGAATCACAAATCAAATTGGCTGTAGTGTTTTCCAGGTTGGATGTGAAAGACTAAGAACAAGGCTTTCAAATGAGGTGTAGTGTAATTTTGGTTGAGGATTAATTAATAGGCTCGATTCAAAGATGGCTGCTACTCCACCTCCTCGACCGGTGCCTCGAGGAATGTGAGTATTAATATGACTTGGAGGAGTCGATTCATTCAGGCAGACATATTCTTCATGGCTCAGCCAGGTTTCAGTTAGGCAACATAAATCAATGTGATTATCTGATATTAAATCATTTAGTAACACAGCTTTAGATGACAGAGATCGAATATTTAGGAGACCACATTTAATAGTCCTGTTTTGTTGCACTGCTGAAATAATGGTGTTAACTTGTATAAGGTTATTGTGTACGACTCCTCTTCTGCTTACTTTTGATTTATTTAATTGAAGTGGCCGTGGGACAGACACAGTCTCTACTCTAAAGTCATGGGTGGGTAACTGCTCGAATGGAAGAGCAGAGAAGGGTGTTAAACTACAACTCTGCTCCCGGTTCCTGATCTGAACCCTGGGTTGTCATAGATTAAGTCCGGTGATCAACTTGGTCATATTCGCATGACATTAAAAAGATTGGCCAGCCCCCTGACATGTTGTCTATAGCACGTCTTTGTTCTTTTATTAAACTAAACGTCTGTTGTTGATCGTATCTCCACAGCAGCATGTCATTTCTGTCTCTTCGCGTTGCGTTAACACTTATCGATCTCCGTCTCGCGCGCCACAGAGCTCCGTGCGCGCGCATCGGGACCGAGCAAAAAAAAAGTCACTTGTCAATCTGTCCACCTTTAGATTGTATCATGGTGGAGTTAATGTTTGACAAACAAGAGAAAAATGTTCTGTTTAACCCTCCTGTTACCTTTACATTTACGAACATATTTTACCCTCGGGGTCAATTTGACCCCAGCAATTAAAACCTCCATAAAATTATTAGAATTAATATTGCTTCCCAAGTTTAAGTGTGAGGTACTTTATGTTTGTTTGTTGACTACCTAAATAGCCCTTTAAATAAATAAAAAAGTTGATATTTCTGATATGTTTGACACAGTGAAAAACAGCCTGGGGTCAAATTGACCCCAAAGAACACCGACATTAAACATTGAATGGGGTCAAATTGACCCGAAAGGTAACAGGAGGGTTAAACATTCTGTTTAGGATGAAGATGTTCCATATGGAAGAAAACTGCTAAATAACTGCTGAGTTGCAGCACCATTGTATCGAAGAATGTATAAATGTATATATCCGTCTTTTGTCATAAATCTCTATGTTCTCACAAAATATACCGAGAATATCGGTAATATGTGATTAATCATGATTAATCCACAAAAACCTGTGATTAATCCGATTAAAATTTTTAATCGTTTCACAGCCCTAATATATATATATATATATATATATATACACACACATGTATCTCTGGACCCTATGCTAGGGCCACATGCGCATGTATTCTATCATCATCGTGGGTCGTGGTCAGAGTCGTCCTTCAATCAGAGCATCGGTGATTCGATCCCCGCCTCCGCTATATCTATCTGTTGATGTGTCCTTGGGCAAGGCAATTAACCCTTTAGTTAGTCCTGATGTGCAGGTGGAAGCTTAGCCCCTCCCATCAGGGTGTGATGGGTGAATGATGTCATGTAGTGTTAAAGCGTTTGAGTGGTCGGAAGACTGGAACGATATGAAGAAGAACAGGTCCTTTAACATTGAACAGGAACTTGTGAGTTACTAGAAACTCTGACCTTGTATTGAGGAAAACAAAAAGTACACAAATCAAAAAGTACAGAAACATTAGCACCATGAAAACCCCAATGGTGGCTCAACCAGTCAATACAGATGTTTCTTCATATCACAAGTCAAAATGATGTACGGTCCAGCAGCAATAACAAGAAGCAGCAGCCATGCAGCTGTTTATGGAAACGAGACATCCTTATGGTGAAAGTTGATGGGACTCCCTCAGACTTCAGTATGTGCTGTGTGCTCACAGTAACCAGCAGTGAGCTCTTTGTTCATATAATCATACGAATGATATCTAATTATATCTGCCTCCAAACCAGTAGCCCCAGTGATCAAGAGGGGTTTTATACTATGATAGTTGTTCTATAGCGCCCACTATGAACTCCTTTTGGCCTTCACACAGACGACCTGAGGGAGTGCACGTTCTGAGTTCTGAGTGCACGTTCTAAGTTCTGAGTGCACGTTCTATGTGCACGTTCTGAGACGTTACATTTATTCAAATAACAAATGAATAATACAAAATAAAGGTTTCTAGTAGAAATGAGAACATTAAAGAGGCGAGTGTAGATTTTGCTAATTTCCTTTCCCTTTAGCCTCTTGATTTCATCACGTTGAAAAACAATGTGATGAAATATATCTGATGAAGTATGTGTTGATGCATTTTACCTACTTTATACTTTTTGACGGACATACAAAGTACAAAAGACAATGATTGTTTAAAATATTGTATAAAAGTAGGTCAGGAAGACTTTGAATGTGACGCCACGCGTCTTCCTGCATCAGCATTGTTTATGTTTGTAAATTATGATCGGAAAATGTCGTTAACAATTAATAAACCATAACTTTTAGGTTATGGAGGGTCTATTTGAGAACTTAGTAGCTAAATCACACGGCTTTAAAACCTGTTCACATACGACATCCCTGACCTTTGACCTCACATCGGATCAGGAACAACTCCCAAAAAATATAAGAAAACGTCTTAGGGGAAAGAGGTGAAGAACCCTTGAGAAGAGCAACAGAGAAATATCCCTCTCCAGGATGGACAGAACAATAGATGTCATTCAATTTAATTCAATTCAGTTTATCTGTATAGCCCATTTTCACAAATTACAAATTCCCCTCAGAGTGCTTTACAATCTGTACACATAGACATCCCTGACCTTTGACCTGACATCGGATCAGGAACAACTCCCAAACAACCCTTCATGGGGGAAAAAAGGAAGAAACCTTCAGAAGAACAACAGAGGAGGATCCCTCTCCAGGATGGACAGAACAATAGATGTCATGTGACCAGATGAACAATAGATGTCATATGACAAGATGAACAGAGTTACAGAGTTACATACACATTCAATGAATTTGACAGAGTGTATGAATAGTTGGTAGTAAGTCTCTTAGGTCCCTCGAGTTGATCCAGAATGCTGCAGCTCGTATTCTCACTAAAACTAAGAAAAGAGATCACATCACTCCTGCACTAGCTGCTCTGCACTGGCTCCCTGCAAAATCAAGAATCACTTTTAAAATTCTTCTCTTAACGTACAAAGCCTTGATTGGTGATGCGCCATCATATCTTAAGGAGCTTGTAGTACCATATTGCCCCACTAGAGAGCTACGCTCACTAAATGCGGGACTACTTGTAGTTCCTAGAGTCTTAAAAAGTAGAATGGGAGCCAGAGCCTTTAGTTATCAAGCTCCTCTTTTATGGAACCAGCTTCCAATTTCAGTCCGGGAGGCAGACACAGTCCCCTCATTTAAGAGTCGATTTAAGACTGTCCTCTTTGACAGAGCTTATAGTTAGGGCTGAATCAGGTTCACCTGGTCCAGCCCCTTGATATGCTGCTATAGGCCTATAGCTGCTGGGGGACGTTTAGGATGCACTGAGCACCTATCTCCTCTTTTTTCTCTCCTTAGGGATGAATTTTTCATCTCTCAATCACACATTACTAACTCTGCTTTCTCCCCGGAGTCCTTTTGACTTCACGTCTCATGGGGTCATCGGACCCTATGAGACGGCATAGATCCTATCTGCCTGATGGATCATCGAGGTCTGGGTCGTGGAATTCCTGCTCCTGACTACGCCACTGCCCTGTTGAGACTCCGCCCACTGTTGAGACTCCGCCCACTCCTCCTCCCCACCGCCATCTGCCTGATGGATCGTGGAGGTCTCCATCGTGGAATATGCCTACTATGAACTATTCATACACTCTGTCATATTCACTGAATGTATTTTAACTCTAATCTGTCCTTCTGTACACATTACATCTATTGTTCTGTCCATCCTGGAGAGGGATCCTCCTCTGTTGCTCTCCTGAAGGGTTCTTCCCTTTTTTTTCCCCTGAAGAGTTATTTGGGAGTTTTTCCTGGTCCGATGTGAGGTTTTGGGGCAGGGATGTCTATGTGTACAGATTGTAAAGCACTCCGAGACAAATTTGTAATTTGTGAAATTGGGCTATACAAATAAACTGAATTGAATTGAATTGAAATAGTAGGCGTGGACCACGATCCAGACCTCCATGATCCATCAGGCAGAAGGAGGAAGAGAGGAGGGATCATTGGCTCTCCTGTCACACTGTATACAGATCCAAACCAATGTCTGATGAGGCTGGTTTTACTCTTGAATGGTGATTCCCGACTGGGTTCTTAGCCCGGTCCAACTTGTGGAACCACCTTAAATACTACGGCTGACCAGTCAAATAGTCCAAAGTCAAAAAAACGTGAATGACCAGCTGGAGGTCATTTGAATAGCAGTGGTAGCAGAAGAAGCTGTGAGGTGGAAGAGGAGGAGGCCCAGGACAGAGCCCTGTGGAGCTCCTGTTGTCGGGCTTCAGACAGTGACCACTTCATTTTCTCGTAAACATTTGGCACAATGTCGGGGGGGGTCGTAGATTACGTACGATACGTCGTGTGTCCGTGAGATGTGGCCATAATAAGTCTCTTTCCTTGTTTAACAACACTCGAGGACACAAACGCTAAATGCAACATATACCATACCTGCTCTTGATTATGGGTTGAAAGCAAATAAAAGGGTATCCTGAGCCCTGACAGAGCCTGCTGAAGCAGCCCGAGGTGGCGCTTCGGAATAGAAAGTGACGCATTTTTGTCAGCAGCTTGTGCATCGTTGAGTGACTCACCTTTTTCATTCAGTGCCCTGTGCCCATCAAGTTGGAAACAACTTACAATTACAATTGAATAGTGGCCAGCACATGAGTGTGTGTTTCTCGTTGTGATGACCCATGTGGGTACCTGGATCTGAACAGATTACAGCAGCCTGGAGGAACTTGAGTGGAGACTTTGTGGAAGCATTGTCGTCGGGGTTCTCGGGGCATTAATAAAGTTACAAATAAGTTTATTCTTGACAATATTTAGAATATGGACACAAGTAGGACACTTGATCAACAGACTATTACCACTGATTGATAGTATTTTCATTATTGTATTTTTCTATAGGAATCCCAGGAAAAGATGAGTGGATTATTCTGGTCAATCAAGATGAAAACAGAATTTAAATTGCCTTATAAGTGCCCCTCATATGGGAGTAACTAAGGTGTAATAGAATTGAATGTGTTCAACTGATATTATTGAAGATGCATAGCATGATAAAATGACCATTCTAATGTAACAGGAAAAAATAGCAAAACAATGAATATCGTAGAGCTGTGGGTTAAAACCTGTCAAGCCACCAGAGGGCGCCGTCTCCAATACGAACAGCTGCTGCTAACAACATCGGACTTCATTCATCCTCTGCAGCCGGAAACCAGGACTGTTCATTGAGTATTATGGGATGGCCCGACTGTGTCTGGTGGACTAGGTTTTGGGGAAACACTACTTTCAATTCTTAAAGAAATAATCTGTGAATGATGTGTGATCCTGGTGTAAATAGAGCCACATGAACAGCATGAAGATGAGACCATGGAGCAGTGCTTTTGTACAGATGTACCTGCTCATGCCAGGAGAGCAGAGGGGCCCCGGGGCCCGACAGGGTCAATGGGGTTCAAACTGAATATATCAAATAGATGATCAATAATGTCAATAAGTAGGTCAGCAACGAGTCTCTATTGTCTCTTCACACGTATATACAAGCCAAGATGGAACATGTGCATCATTTACCAGTGAGACAAAGGTGTCTGTTCATAATAATAATAATAATAATAATAATAATAATAATACAGCTGAGATGACACGACCGGCCTGGGTCAGATAGGTCCAGTGTCTGGTACACCTCCACCTCCACCTGCAGTGCCCTGTGTCCAGCTGGTCATTCCCATCCCTCCACCATGTTGGAGCCATGCCGGTCCTCGGTGCCGGTCCTCGGTGTCGGTCCTCTGCGCCGGTCCTCTGTGTCGGTCCTCTGCGCCGGTCCTCTGTGTCGGTCCTCTGCACCGGTCCTCGGTGCCGGTCCTCGGTGCCGGTCCTCTGTGCCGGTCCTCTGTCGGTCCTCTGCGTCGGTCCTCTGTGTCGGTCCTCTGCACCGGTCCTCGGTGCCGGTCCTCGGTGCCGGTCCTCTGTGCCGGTCCTCTGTGTCGGTCCTCTGTGTCGGTCCTCGGTGCCGGTCCTCTGTGTCGGTCCTCTGCGGTCCTCTGTGTCGGTCCTCTGTGCCGGTCCGGTCCTGTGCCGGTCCTCTGTGTCGGTCCTCTCTGTCGGTCCTCTGTGCCGGTCCTCTGTGCCGGTCCTCTGTGTCGGTCCTCTCTGTCGGTCCTCTGTGCCGGTCCTCTGTGCCGGTCCTCTGTGCCGGTCCTCTGTGTCGGTCCTCTGTCGGTCCTCTGTGTCGGTCCTCTGCGCCGGTCCTCTGTGTCGGTCCTCTGTGCCGGTCCTCTGTGCCGGTCCTCTGTGCCGGTCCTCTGTGTCGGTCCTCTGTGCCGGTCCTCTCTGTCGGTCCTCGGTGCCGGTCCTCGGTGCCGGTCCTCGGTGCCGGTCCTCTGTGTCGGTCCTCTGTGTCGGTCCTCGGTGCCGGTCCTCTGCGCCGGTCCTCGGTGCCGGTCCTCTGCGCCGGTCCTCGGTGCCGGTCCTCGGTGTCGGTCCTCTGCGCCGGTCCTCTGCGTCGGTCCTCGGTGCCGGTCCTCTGTGCCGGTCCTCGGTGCCGGTCCTCTGCGCCGGTCCTCTGCGCCGGTCCTCGGTGCCGGTCCTCGGTGCCGGTCCTCTGTGTCGGTCCTCGGTGCCGGTCCTCGGTGCCGGTCCTCGGTGCCGGTCCTCTGTCACGTGGTGTCACGGTGATCAATGAGCAGTGCACGCGTTGTGATTGAGTCGCGGTCTAAGTGGCTGTCTGGGGTCTGTGTCCTGTGTGTGGATAGGACCCTGTAGGACCCCATTAGGACCCCGCTAGAACCCCGTTAGGAACCCGTTTGGACCCCATTAGGAATCAACTAGGACCCCGTTAGGACCCCGCTCGGACCCAATTAGGAACCAGCTAGGAACCCGTTAGGACACCGTTAGGACACCGTTAGGAACCGGCTACGACCTTGTTAGGAACCCGCTAGGGTCCCGTTAGGAACCCGTTAGGACCCCGTTAGGACACCGCTAGGAACCTTTTCGGACCCTGTTAAGAACCTGTCAGGACCCCATTAGGAACCCGCTAGGAACCCGTTAGGAACCCGTTTGGACCCCGTTAGGACCCCGCTAGGACCCAATTAGGACCCCGCTAGGAACCCGTTAGGACACCGTTAGGACCCCATTAGGAACCGGCTAGGACCTTGTTAGGAACCCGCTAGGGCCCCGTAAGGACCCCGTTAGGACACCGCGAGGAACCTTTTCGGACCCTGTAAGGAACCTGTCAGGACCCCATTAGGAACCCGTTAGGAACCCGTCAGGACCACCTTAGGAACCCTGTTAAGAACCCGTTGGGACCCCGTGAGGAACCAGTTAAGAACCCATTAGGAACCCGTCAGGACCCCCTTAGGAACCCCCTTATGAACCTGTTGGGACCCTGTTAGGAACCCGTTAGGAACCTTTGGGACCCTGTTAGGAACCCGTTGGGACCCTGTGAGGACCCCGTTAGGAACCCGTTAGGACTCCTATAGGACCTTGTCAGAACCCCCTTAGGAACCCGTTGGGACCCCCTTAGGAACCTATTGGGACCCTGTTAGGAACCCGTTGGGACCCCGTGAGGACCCCGTGAGGACCCCGATAGGAACCCGATTAAGGAATCACGTGTCTAGAGCTCCCTCTTGGTCCCAGGTCTGTAGCACGTTCACGTATTCACGAGGGGAGCTCGTGGAGACCCGGTCACGACGTGAATGTAGAACACATTGTTTCTTTCGCCACATTTCAGAGAACACAGCTTTCCACCAGACCCAGACAACAACACTACGACCAACCAATCGCATCAAGCTCTGTGTCCACCGCGGAAATAAGTGACCAATCCGCTGGCTCGGTGCTTCAGCGGAAAGTGCCAGAGGACCAATCGGCGGTCTGTCTGGATTCACTTGGGGAAACCGAGCAGCCATTCCGCTGTCTGTCTAGCCGTCACGGAGTGTCCGCCGGACCAATCAGCAGCCTGTCTGGCTCCAGCGAGGGGGTGAGCGTCTGCTGAGGCCCAATCAGCGGCTCAGTGCTGCCTACCGGTGCCGGGGACTGGTGGTGAGGAGCCGCTGCAGCGCGTCAGGACCGGACCGTGAACCCGGAGACGGTACACACTGAGGCGAAAAGCAGACACAGGTGAGTCCGAGGATGTGCGCGAGGCCTGGCTCCGGCGGGAGACGTTTTGAAATGGCAGCGGCGGGATTCACGTCGTGGCAGGACGGCAAGTTGCGGTGTCTTTGCCCCGCCGGCGGACTGGCGGGTAGACAATAGAGCGGCTTTGCTTTGCTATTTATTGATGCGGGCTGACATGTTGGCGGCCAGGAGCCGTCGCCTCGAACTGTTAATTCACATTTAAATGTATGTAGTCGCGGCAGAAACGCCGTCGCACCTCTTAATTCCTCCCCGAATGTTTGTGTTTTGCTGATAACCGAATTGTTACCGGGGATGTCGGGGTAGCATTGTGACGGTGGACGCAGCGCGGAATGCCTCCAATCCGTTCATTGTTTGATCCGGAGTCTCTGGGGGTTAACTCCGACCCGCTCCTCTAAATACTTGTTACGGCTCTTTTTTTTTAAAGGGCACCGGGATTACACGACACGTTACACTGCTTTTATTGGAGCAACGCGGGGTGAAAGCGGCGGATTAAACCGCGCGAGCAGGAGGCCGGGGGTCCCTGATGGCTCTCGGCAATTAGGTGGAGAGAAAAAAAAATTCGAAATGCATCAGCCATTTACTCAACTGGCTCCAAATGCACCTAAATGGCTGCCTGGCGCCTGACAGCAGCAGCAACATCGCGCCGTGAAGGACCGGGCTGTGCCCCGGCCGAGCGGCGGATTCACGGAGGAACACGTCCGGATGACGTTCGACAACCAAACGGGGAAATCAATATTTAATGCGTGCTGCCTATTATTCTGCAGTATGGGATTGTACGTGTCGGCCTCCGCTGCTCCTCGAGATGCACATGAGTCACACGCAGATGGAGCCCCACACACTCTAGCCCCGTCTTTGTGATGAGCGCACCGCATTCTGCCACACGCTCGCCACGCAGAGCGGTTACATGAGGTGAGGAGAGCTGGGGGGGGGGGGGGATGAAGCCTTCTTTCTCGACTCCATGTGAGTAGACGTGCGCACAATAGGGCTCATTTGATGTGTCTTCTACAGCAGTTGTACATATGGGTAATACACGTTGTAGTCCCAGGAGTGTTGACGTGAGAAGTTGACAGACAGCAGGAGAGCTGCACGCCTTTCTCTTCCCCCAGTGCTGTATCACTTTCTAGCAGCTGGTTGTTCCAGGTCCCGTCTCCTTTTTTGGGGTAGGTGAGCATTATTTGTATGGCACCTTCCCCCCCCCCCCCCCCCCCCCAACAAGGCACTTCCAAGTGCTTTACAATGTGCTCACTTAACACATCTTAATCCGAGTGTGGCAGTGAAGGAGCCCCACAGCCTTTGGTTCTGTGCACAAGTTGGCAGACCTTGATACACTCAGCCCTCCACTCACATTGTGGAAGTGGGTCTGTGTGAATGAAAGGGCCCTGCTGCTGAGGAGTGTGAATGAACTGTCGTATTCTCAATGATGGAGTTTCCAGCTCCGAGTCCCTGGAGCATACCGATGGGAAGAGCCATACTGTTAGGAGAGGTCTTTACACCACCTCTAGAGTATTGGACATTGTGTATGACTATGTAGTGCATTTTCAATCATCTCATTGCGGTGGAGATTATGATGGATTTAGTTTTTTATTCCTGTGGTGTAGAGCAGGGGGCACTAACGGGCTGACTGCGATTCGGACCCAGACGCCGTGGTATCTGGACCAATAACCGATCGATAATTGAGAATTATTGAATGTTGACGGAGAACTTACATTTAAACCGGCCCAACCGTACGCGAATGAAGTTATTTCATATGTTCTTCGACTGCAAAACCTAGCCACACTCTTCTATGTTCATTCTCCCCAAAGGCAGTGAAAGTCTAGTATGTCTCAGGCAGGGGAGGACATTACAGATTTGTTAGGGGGCAATTCCCCCCCCCCCCTGACTGAAATCCAGGGGCATTTAAAAAGAAATTGGGGCACTTTTTGAAACTTGAGAAATAACATTTAACCTTTGTTCAAAAATAATAAACTTATTTAGGCTTACAGTATAAGAGCACTTGTCATAAAAATGTCAATAATAAGATTATTGGGTAATAATAAGACTATTGGGCAATAATAAGTCTATTAGGCTACAGATTCAAACAGAAAACATAAATCAGACAATCATATTACATTTTATTCTTATTTCGTCGTGGTTATTTCTTGTTATTACATTTCTTAAACAACTATGAACAATCATCACTTATTTCTTTGTTTTTATATGATTCAAAATTATATTTATTGATGTTTGTGTGTACCTACCTAGTACAGGCACAACACACTATGTTTTGCCCCTCTCCTCGTGATATCAGGGGCAACATTATATTTCTTTGGGGCAGTTTTGCCCTTTGCCCTGGTGTGTTTCTGATGCCGCTCTCTTGTGTTCAGAGAACGTGAACATTATTGAAGCGGCGATTTGAAGCTTTGCTACGAGACAAAGGTACCGACTCACATCGAAAATGAACATAAACGCTCCAAGAGCCCAATGTGATCCGAATCCTAACGCCGTCCAACAGTAGAGCTGAAACAAGTGGCTTCACAGACACATTTAGTCACATTTTATAAGAGAATACTGTCGTGTTGTTTTTGTCTGACGTCACCAGACGCCTGCATTTATAGCGACGGGGCAAAGACAATTAAGTTTAATAATTTGTAGCTTTATTTTTAGATTTTTCTTCTTCTAATTTTTATGTAATGTTGTTTTCCCATTTTAAAATCCAGCCCTTATTGCAATTGGAACGAGATAAACATGTATGCATTATTCATCCAGAATAACTGATAATAAATATTGTTTCCTTTGTTAGTCAGTTGTTGACTACATACAGACGTTGAAAGAACTACAAACCGACTTCAATACATACGGGACTGAATCATAACACAAGTTAGACATTATTGGGATGTTCCGGAGCTCAAACTGGACCTTTTTGAACATTATTTAATTTAATATATATATATATATATATGAAGATAGATAGATAGATAGATATATACTTTATTAATCCCCAAGGGGAAATTTGTCGTCACAGTAGCAGCACCAATAAACTAAACACACAAGAATAAAAAATACAATATAAAAAAAGAACACTGCTTCAAGATGTGTGCTCAAAGAGACACTGTTTATGAACGTCAAAAATATTGACTATCAGACTAAAGTAGCTGAACATCATTTATATTGACTGAACAAACAACAATGGCAGTTAAACATCCTTAGGCCGAGGATGACGACTGGACCGGTGGCATTATTAGCTGTAGACGCCTTAATTTTGGCACGCTTTCATACACTAAAAGGCAGACTTGGTGTGTCTCGCTACGTAAACGAATCACATAAAAGCGTGGTGCCCTAAACAAATCCGTTTTCTAAAAATGACTGTTTCCCGTTTGTTTTCTTGGTTTCTGTGTGTCACAAAATGGTCACTGGACATCCCAATAAGGCCTCGGTATGCTTAAAACAAGCCTTTGCTGGATCATCCAACAGCATCTGGAACCTCCAGTGCTAAATGTTGACAATGCAAAAATCCTGCGGCTAGATACGCAACATCTAAACTCCTCAAGCTCTTTGTTTTGACATTCTTCTCCACTGTGGACGGCTTTGGGGAGGGGCTGTCTGAAAGCCGTGCTGCTATTCATTCCCATGCGTAGGAGTTGTGACGTTGAATTCGGCCCGCCACATCATTTTATGGCCCCTGGCGACTTTGAATACTTACGATCACCTTTTTCTTAAAGAAATTGAAGAAAAACATCCTGTGCTTTTATTTTGAAGGTTTCAAATTACATGGATTTATGTTATAATATTAGAGAAACTTTCTTATGTACAATATTTCTACACTCAAATAATAACAATAATAAAATGCAAAGAGAGTTATTGAATAATATGTTTGAGTGGTTGATACAGTGATTTAGTCCCAACCCTTTGAGGGCAGCCATGATGCTGATGCGGCCCACGGGGAAGATGAGTTTGACACCCCTGTTTTAGACGGATCAAGGTCATATGACATGTGATGTAGTTTGAGACGACCATTCCGCTGGACGTTGTTTCGATGGCGCCGCTCCAAAAGAAGAAGAGTAAAGTGTTCCAATAGCACAACCTGCATCTTGCCAAGCAGACGAACCGAGCCAAGATCTCACTGGACGGTCTGCTGGATGATTTCTGGAGATGTTTTTCTGAAAAGTAAATGGTGGCAAATCAAATCCCAAAGCCCTGAGTGAAAGAGGCTTGTACAATTGATATGTGCTTGAATATCAAATTAATTTAGACAGAAAAATGCCGTCGAATCTCTCAATGATATAGCATATAAAAAAGCAGTGAAAAGGGCAACATAAAGTAATGGTGCAAGTGGTTGGGAGTAGAAATGGGCCTCAAAGTTACTACTCTATAATCACTGGGACTATTCCATCATCACCTGGAACGAGGGGGTAATATCGTGGTCTTGGTTGTAGCTTATCTTTATAAGTTGCTCCTCAAAAAGGAGGACAAGTGCAGTTACAGCAAATAAAACATACATTGCACTCGACCAGTGTTGGAAACTAGCACCCGCAAGGGCACTCTGAGGTCATAGTAGTGGACTAGTTAGGTCATAGTAGTGAGGTCATGCTAGTGGACTAGTTAGGTCATAGTAGTGAGGTCAAAGTAGTGGACTACTCAGGTCATACTAGTGGAGTAGTGAGTAGTGAGGTCATAGTAGTGAAGTCATAGTTGTGTAGTAGTGAGGTCATAGAAGTGGAGTAGGGGTGTCCCGGTAATTGAGGTCATAGTAATGTTGTCATAGTAGTGTAATAGTAAGGGCATAGTAGTGTAATGGTGAGTAGTGAGGTCATAGTCGTGAGTAGTTTGATCATAGTAGTGAGGTCATGCTCAGTGTCCAGACTACTGCTTCTCTTTTAGTGTGAATGCAGCATTGAGGAGTGTGAACAGACGGTACTTCGCTGCATTAAAAATGCCCTTCAAAATAAAAGCACAGTATCTTTTCTTAACCCTTGTGTTGCCTTCGGGTCAATTTGACCCGATTCAATGTTTAATGTCGGTTTTCTTTCGGGAGTCAACAAACAAACAAACATAAAGTACCTCAAACTTGGAAAACAATATTAATTCTAATAATTTTCTGGAGATTTTAATAGCTGGGGTCATATTGACCTCAAGGGTAAAATATGTTAGTAAATATAAAGGTAACAGGAGGGTTAAACATTGAATCGGGTCATATTGACCCGAAGGCGACAGGAGGGTGAAACATTGAATCGGGTCAAATTGACCCGAAGGCAACCCAAGGGTTAACATTATTTTTGCCCATGCAAAGACCTGCGGGCCAATTCTGGGTTGCGACCCACCAGTTGAGAATCACTGCTGTAGTGAATAGCCTGAGATTGCAGATTGCTCTGCTGCCGCCCCGCCGGCCTCCCTTTTATGTTGGACATGTTTTTTGACCGCAGTGAAAAAGTTTATTTTGAAAGGCTAAACGCGGTTTGAAGCGGATCGTTTTGTTATGTTAGGATCTTGGAAATGAATACATCTCTCCTTTTTCTATTTCACTAGAAATGCATGTCAGAAACAATCCTCTGCAGCCACCAACGGCAGCTATGCCAAGTCCGATTCTTTCAAAGTGTGATTTTAGTCCTAAAATCTGTAAAGCTCCAGAATAACTTATTTGTACTTACCACTGTCGTGGCGAGTCCCTGAAAAGCAACGTCGACCAACCCTAATGCCACTGGTAACTCTCAAAAGTTCAAAAAAATTTCACCCTTTGTCGTTGTCACCTAAATACTTTCTTATATAAAAAAGAACCGCTCCCTCTTAATTAGGGATGCACCGATCTCAGGGTTTTTCCTGGGTCAAAATGGGTCTTCGGTGCTCCCAACAAAAAAAAATTGCGCGCTGCGGGCGCGCCATCTGTTCATGCAGTCGGGCTCCGATGCTGGCGCGCGCCTCGATCAGCCGTGATGCGCACACACAGGTGATGAGCACACCTCAGTGTTAAATTAAGCTTAGGGCACCAACATGGCTTGCGGCACTAGTCCCGCCCCCCTGAAGCTGTAAACCTAGGGGAAACACTGAACTCAATTACTATTGATCAAAACAGAACGAGGGTTCGGCTGTAGCCGACTTGAAACATACTATTGAGAACATATTCGCTGACGTGCACGTGTTGAACACTGATTTTTTTACTTCTTCTTTTTTTTTTTTTTTTTTCCGCGGACTTTTTTTTGCCTTAGGCGCTCGGGATTTGTCATAGGCGCTCGGGAAAACGGCATAGGCGCGCGCCCAAATGTTCTCTATGCAGGAAAAACCCTGCGATCTGATCGGCGCCGATCCATATCGGCCGATATTGCCATTATCGGTTTTGATCGGCGTTCTCAAAACGGCCGATCAAAACGGCCGATCAGATGACGTCACATCTGCGAGAACTATCAGACGTTTCAATCGCCGCGCACCGCAACGTAGACGATGCGCCCGGCGAGCCGCAAAGTGAGAGGTGCACGAGGGGATCCTCACGCACCGAGCGGCGTCCCCGTCCCCCGAGTTGAATCTCTGGGTCAACTCAGCCGACACTTACATTTCTGAGCCCCATGTCAGCGCGCGAGGGTTTTGATAACGTTGGCGGAAGGATTTATGTGACAACATCCGGTTTTGCAAAGTTAGCGGAAAGAACCACGTGAAACGACATCCGTTTTTCAAAATAAGATGTCGACAAATCATACACTAGCATATAAAAGTAAACAATGAACTGATTTTGTGTCTTTATTGATCGTTTCTGAGATTTAGCTTAAATTATGCTAACATTAAAACATTTTTACTGTACCAAGGAAGAGTTTATAAAAATAAGTCAGACTTTTGTATGTTAAAAAAAGTCCTGTATATAGATTTCCCCAAGAGTTCCAGGAAATGAATGATGCAGATGTGTTCCATACATAACTGAAATCCCCTACAATAGCAATCAAACAATTTTAATGTATCAATTAGGACATTTTTCAAAATAAAAGTCCTAAATGTTTAAAGAAATCTGTAATTTCTTTAATGTTTGAGTTGCTTTATATATGTATTTCCTCATAGTCCTAGGCAATAATGCTACACAATAAATAGAATGCTTCAATCGACACCGTGATCGGTGATCGGTATTATCGGATCGGCAGATACTGATTTCAGTAATCGGTGATCGGCACAAAAAACCTGATCGGTGCATCTCTACTCTTAATAGTTTAAATGGTGTATTATAAGCATGGCTCCAGATGTAGTAATGTGTGCATCATGATTGTTATGCAGCGGAGACGTCAGCCCGGTCCGTCCCACCGCCGCCTCCACAGTCTCAAGTCAACTTGGCAAGCACCTTGGAGGGTCCAGCTCCTCTCAGCCCGCTCGCTGTGTGCCGGCCCCACGTTGTTATGGGTTCAGTACACGACCCGGCCCAGTTTGACCCGCTCCTAAATACTTTGCCTCTGATTGACTGCTGGCTGATGAGCGCTAACCTTAGTCTAGCTCAGTCTAAGAGAGGATACCCATTCTGAACGAGTTATTTTATTTTGACAATATTTACATAATTCACTTTTGATAATTTTTTAGGCAAGAAATCAAAATTTGAGATTTTTCAACGTTGGCAGTCTTATGCTAATGTCTTGAAAATCACATTTGCTTTGATCTTGAAAACATGAAGACTTTATTCAGACTAGCTCACTTTCAGACAGAGTTCTAAAAATACAGAGTATAAGTATAATTGTTGTACATATTCCCATGTTTTTGTATTTATTTAAGCTACCATAATAATAATAATAGGGGGGTTCCTTGTTCCTGATCCGATGTGAGGTCCCGGGACAGGATGTGGTATGTGTACAGATTGTAAAGCCCTCCGAGGATAATTAAATGAGTTATTATCATCAAGATGGCGCGGCTGTGTCCAGGATTGTGCGCTCTTTTAGTTTTTGTGTTTATTTTTAATGTTTTCTTTGCCACAAACACATCGGCACTAACAGCATACGACCGCAGCACACTTTTGGACATAAACTTTTGCGCAAAACAAGGGTTTTTGTCCACTTTTTCCATCGATCCAGCGTGGCGGCAGAGATCGTCGAACCACATCAACAGTGGAGCCGCTACTACGGGAGGCAGCGAAAACATCGAGAAGCGGGCGGGTCGGAACAGACTGAGAGTTCAAGCCCACCGCCCACCTCTGCCCAGCATCCTTCTTGCTAACGTCCAGTCTCTGGAAAATAAGATGGATGATGTTAGGGCGATCAGATTCCAACGGGACATGAGGGACTGTAATATCTTTTGTCTGGCTGGCTGACCCCGCTGCTGCGGATCGAGTCATATGCCCAACGTCCTTCTCTGTTTTCCGTGCAGACAGAGCGGAAGAGTCTGGTAAATCTAAGGGTGGAGGGTTTGCTTCATGACGAACAACATGTGGTGTGACCCCAAGAACATTAAGACTCTTTCTCGTTCCTGCTCGCGAACCTGGAACATCTGACGATCTCATGCCGTCCATTCTACCTTCCCGGGAGTTCAGCTCGGTCATCACCACAGCCGTCTACATACCACCACAAGCGGACACCGGCGTAGCACTATCGGACCTACACGATGTGTTATGTCGGCATCAGAACAAGTATCCCGGCTGTGGTGGTGGCTGGGGACTTTAATAGGGCTAACCTAAAAAGTCATGCGAACTTTCACCAGCACATTACGTGTGCTACCAGAGGAAAGAACGTTGGACCACTGCTATCGCCATTCAAGAGGCTACAAGGCTGTCTCTCTCCTCCGTTCGGAAAATCAGACCATGCCGCCATTTTTCTGCTTCCGGGATACCGGCAAAGATCGCGGGAAGCGGTAGTGACGAGGCGTGAGCGGTGGTCTGACCAATCAGAGGCTGAGCTACAGGGCGCTCTGCGCGTCGTCGACTGGGACATGATCCAATCCAGTTCCAGTGGCGTCAGCGAGTTCTGAAGTAGCAATGAGCCTCATAAAATGCGGACACCATCGTCCCCACGGTAAAAGTTAGGGTCTTTCCTAACCAAAAGCCGTGGGTTGATAGATCCATCCGT
This sequence comes from Pseudoliparis swirei, assembly GCF_029220125.1. Lineage (NCBI taxonomy): Eukaryota > Metazoa > Chordata > Actinopteri > Perciformes > Liparidae > Pseudoliparis > Pseudoliparis swirei. The sequence goes on from NC_079388.1 coordinate 882,396, forward strand.
GAAGCTGTGAGCGCCCGTACTGCTGCCTATAACTCCGGTCTTGTATCCGGCAACATGGGCAGTACAAGGCAGCGGTCTATGGACTGAGGAGGCGGTGAAGGAAGCCAACAGGAAGTACCGAGACAGAGTGGAATCACAGATGGAGCAGCGCGACACCAGGCGCCTATGGCAGGGGCTACGGACTATCACAGACTACCAGAGCAGACCCGCGCTATGGTGAGTGCCGACGCATCCCTAGCGGACGACCTGAACTCATTTTATGCGGTTTGAGGCTAGCAACAACAGCGCTAGCTAACAACAACACCGTTAAGCGTGGCGGTGAGTTCTACCGCTGGGGATGAACACACACTCTCTGTGACCGAGCACAGTGTGAGGAGGGCTCTGTTGAGGTGAACACCAGGAAAGCTGCAGGTCAGATGGCATATCTGGGCGAGTACTGAAGACCTGTGCTAACCAGCTAGCTCCAGTGTTCACCACAATATTCAACCTCTCCTGGCTGAGTCCGTGGTCCCGCCTGCTTCAAGAGATCCACTATTGTCCCTGTGCCCAAGAATGCTTCTCCAGCATGTATGAATGACTACCGACCGGTGGCCCTCACCTCGGTGGTCATGAAATGCTGAGAGGCTGATAAAGGACTACATCTGCGCCTTCCTCCCTTCCTCCATGGACCCGCTGCAGTTTGCTTATCGCCCAAACAGATCCACGGATGATGCTGTCTCCCAGGTACTGCACACCACACTCTCTCATCTGGACAGCCAGAGGGGGCTATGTGAGACTGCTGTTCATTGATTATAGTTCAGCTTTCAACACCATAGTCCCCTCAGACTGGCGGCAAGCTGATTGAGCTGGGACTGAACACCCCCTGTGTGCTTGGATCCTGGACTTCCTGACCGCCAGGCCACAGGTGGTCAGGGTGGGCAGACACACCTCAAATCCCTCACCCTGAACACAGGATCCCCCAGGGTTGCGTCCTCAGCCCCTACTGTACTCCCTGTACACACATGACTGTGTGGCCAGGTTCAGCTCAACACCATCATCAAGTTTGCGGATGACACAGTGGTGGTGGGCCTGATCTCCGACAACGAGAAGGCCTACCTGGAGGAAGTTGCTGATCTGTCACTCTGGTGCCAGGACAACAGCCTCATCATGAATGTCACCAAAACTAAGGAGCTGATTGTGGACTTTAGGAGGGTACAACAACAGAGGACGTACTCACCACTGGGGATTACGGGACTACTGTGGAGAGGGTGGGTATAAATACCTGGGAGTCCACATCGCCGAGGATCTGACATGGTCAACAAACACAGACACTCTGGTGAGAAAGGCAAGGCAGCGCCTCTACCACCTCAGGCAGCTGAGGAAATTTAAAGTTTCCCAGAGGATCCTTCAGTCCTTCTACTCTGGAGCTGTGAGGCGTCCTGACAGGAAGCATCACAGCCTGGTTTGGCAACTGCTCCGCCCAGGACAGGAAGGCTCTGCAGAGAGTAGTGCGTTCGGCTGAACGCACTATTGAACTCACTCCCACCCTGCAGGACTTGTACACCAGGAGGTGCAGAACCAGAGCCGGCAGGATCATGAAGGATCCTCACCACCCCAACAACAGACTGTTTCAGCTGCTGCGGTCAGGCAGGCGCCTCCGTAGTCACGCTGCAAGAACAGAGAGACTGAGACGGAGTTTCTTTCCTCAGGCCATCAGGACTGTGAACTCCGACCTCACCAGGACCCCCACATAGACCCACACAACTGCCCCTCTTAGGCACACACACACACACACTGTAAATATTGTGTTGTTTTTTATTGTAAATAGTGTGTACTTGTTGCCCTTGCACATTCCTGCTGAGCATTGCCACTTTCATTTCACTGCACACCCTGTGTGTGTATGTGACAAATAAAACATCTTGATCTTGATCTTGATATGATTTTTAAAACTGACAATTTATTTTAAAAAGCAAAATGAAGAGAGAGACAACTGGTGGGCGGTCGGCCTGCATCCTGTGAGGGAGCCATGGGCCGGCGGTGTGCTGTAACCTCTGATGGAAGCCCCGCCTACTCTAAAACGGACGTTTTTTATCGGCCCATCAATTACTTTTGTGCTTTATTGCTTTTTTAATGTCGGCTATTTTATGGCTATTTAGATTATATGGCAGACATTCTTGATTATTAACGACCAGATTGGTCGTTAAAAAAAAGTTCAGTGTACACCCTGTGCGTGCATATGTGCGTCTGTGCATGGGTGCACATGTATGAAGGTAGATTTGTGTCTTTATTACGCAAACAACTAAAAAGGTTTTGAGAGCAAATTTCTCAAATTAAAAACCTTTGCTGTCAAAATAAAAAGATGTGCTCTCCAAATAAAAACATTTGCTCTCGGAAAAAAAAAATATGTTAGCCCACGTTACATGCATCAGGTTCATAAGGTTTATTTTAATGCATGTAATATACAATATGATTCCAACTTACCTCCGTGTCCTCCTCACCGTAACCTCCCGTCAAACCCACCAATAGAAACTCCTCGCTACAGCAGTGTAAGCCCCGCCCACTACGTCTAAACTCAACTGGTAGATTTTCGTTTCAAGAGCGCAGGTTTTTATTTTGAGAGCACTTTTTTTTAATATTGAGAGCACTTTTTATTTATTTTTTGAGAGCCCTTTTTTTTTTTTTTTGAGAACAAATGTTTTTAATTTAAAAGCAGAAATGTGTTCCTCTTTTTTTGGGGAATAAAGACACAAATCTACTTTCATACATATATGTGTGTGTGTGTGTGTGTGTTCCCAGATCTGCCCTCACCGTGTAGTGACCACAACAATATCTAATTATTCTGGCGCCGTTGGCATTTTTGCACTCGTGGATACAAACAAATCAATAAATATTGTGGTTGACTGTGGTAGATCAGAGGATTGGCGGTTCGATTCTCGGCTCAACGTCGATGTGTCCAGATGCTATTACTACTAGTGATGCCAGTGAGCAAGGTTCTGGATCTGCCCGGTATCGCTCCAAACACAATGCTGCAGAGGACCACGCTTTGGTCATGGAGTGGAAAAGATACAGGAGCAGCTGTTGAGCAACGAACCCACCAAATGTCTTTTTTCAAATTCTCCTGAAGTGGTGGTGAACAGCATGGAGGGAAACGGTCCCGCCAGGGAGCCGACTGGGTTCTGCTCAGGTGGAACCGAAGGTCTAGAGATCACTCAAAAGAGAAAGATGACAAATACAGCTCGGATCATTATGCTGAGTAATGATAAAGGATGAACGATGAAGAATTGTGCCATAAGCCCGAAGGTGACATTCAGTGCAGTTATGTCTGTGCAAGATATGAAAAATGACCAGAGGGCCGATGGGGAGCACGTTTCAATCCTCCATTACTATATCTGTGTTGAGTTCAGGGAGCATTTATAGTTCTGTTACTGCATTACACGATGACATGGATGACAGATTGTCAACAAAGTGAACTTCAATGTTCAATTTAATGTTGTTGCGGGAACTGAGTCGACTCCTAGACTAATCAATAAAACAATTGATAGTTTAATCGATCGTGGCCCATGCCTACGACTCATTATTCATAATTTATGTCATATTCATTGAATGTACACATGGCATCTATTATTCTGTCCATCCTGGAGAGGGATCCTCCTGAAGGGTTCTTTACCTTTTTTCCCTGAAAGGGTTTTTTATATTTCTTGGGAGTTGTTTCTGATCCGATGTGAGGTCAAAGGTCAGGGAGGTCGTATGTGTACAGATTGTAAAGCCCTCTGAGGGGAGTTTATTATTTGTGATTTTGGGCTGTACAAAATAAAGTGAATTGAATTGAAAATGTCTTATGAATGCATAAAGGAAGGAGCGTTACTGAAGCAGCTTACTGTAGTAATATTAATATAGTAACTTTGGGGTCATATTGCACTCATCTGTCAGTGGTCGATGTGGCCCAGCAGTGACTAATCCAGCCGGTGGATACGCAATGTGCACATCATCGCTGCGCTGCACGAGGTCAGCCGGTCGACGGGGCACACACAGCGTCGCGGCATTTCTTCAGCGGTACCCGGTGAAAAGTGGACGATGCACAAAGGTGCTGAGGAGACGCCTCTTGGTACACTGGGTGTTCATCTAATCTGCCGCCACCGTTTTCTGATCCAGTGAAAACATTTTAACATTTTCCAACGGGCGGGCCGGCCCTGTCCTGGAGCAAGAGGCTCGAGTGTGGCTCGGAAAATCAAAGTGGCTCACGGCTGCGGCCACGTCAGCTTTTCGGCACTGCCGTGAACTTAGTGCTTCTTAGTAACTAGCTTTTGCACGAGGAGAAGGTAAAAGTGCAATATTTCCCCCTGAGATGACTTGATATGGACAAGCAGTAGCTTTAGAATTGTCACATACATTTATGCACAAGAGCTAGATGCACTGTTACGTGTTGGTAGCGAAACACAAACTTACAACAAGAGGCTTTTTGTCGTTTAAAAAAATACAAAAATAAGATGCATCCACAGATACACAAAGTACAAGTGTGTTTTAAAGAGGTGTTGGTTGTGAGAACAATGTTGTTCCCCTTTTAGCCATGATTTCTTACCTCTATTAAAAACATTTCCATGTGTTGGTAGACGGTTCCATAGCTTGGCTTCGTGAGCAGAGAAGGCCGATTATCCAAATGAGGTCTTGCGCAATATGACAGTTCCCATTTCCTGAGGCCGGTGGGTTCACTCTGCTGGTGTCTGGTAACAAATGCATTAAGCAGGAAGGAGCATGACCATGTAGACATTTAAACATAAGCTTTAAGCTGGAATAGCTTATAAAGCTCTCACAGCTGAACATCGTCTGTTTTTACAAGATCTGACCTCATTGGTTTTTTTGTCCATCATTTTTAATGTCTGGTGTTTCGGTCATATGACGGGTTGTTTGTGAGGCGTGTGACCAGGTAGTGATGCAGTATGATAGCTGTGGGAATACCATGGTGCCTTAAAGCTGGGCTGTACTGAATGGCAGAAAGTTTCCTATGAATCTGAAGCGAGATTTGATTGAACTGTTTGGCTGAGATTACTCACTAGTTCATCACATCTTAGACGTCTAAGATGATTCCTAAGTACATTGTCAAACTCACTGATGACCTCATTCTTCATTTTTACCATAAATCTTGCGTTTCTTATGTCGTTTAAAAACAAATTGATTCTGTTTTTTAAGAGGACCCAAGGCATTGTGATACAGAATGTCCGGGGTCGGTAAGCTGATCAGATGCCTGGCTAGATGTCTTGGCTGATGTATACATAACTGTATCATCGGCATACTTTTGGCAGCCAACCCCCGGACAACTCGAGGTAGATCGTTGGTATACTTGCTAAATAGCAATGGACCTAGAAGCGACCCCTGGGGTATCCCCATGCCGTCGACTTTCCCCCAATGATTAAATAGACTTTCACTTTAAAGCAGATTTCTCTTGTCAACGTGTCGCGTTTCTCACACACACTCATACCCTGATGGTGTGATGCGTTCAAGGTACCAGCTACCAGGATCTAAACGAATGCACATTCCCGCACACTCGCACTCAATTCTGTATGTTGGTCGGGGATAGAACTGCAGATCTTTACTGACGACCCTCTCTACCTCTTAGCCGCAGAGCATGTATATTTAAAATGTACAACATTAGTCTTAAAGGTTACAACCAACTTTAACGAACTGAAAACACACTGAACGTTTTAAGTTCAGAGACGAAAGCACAGACAAATGTCAGACGGGACCCCACCTTGGTAGAGAGCCGTCGGGGCCGAGTTTGGCCCCGCCCTAAAGCGAGCCGTAAACACAAGTCTGTGTTTACTGAGGTCCTGAGCCAAGTGAGAAGTACTTATTGTCTCAGAGACTCTCGATGCAGCCGGACTCCTTTTGCCGCCTGCTCTTCACGGGTCCATGCATGCATGAACTCATGAATAAAGTAGCACAGTTTATGAATCCAAATTTAAGAAGTAGAGTAATCTTCTTGTAAAACAACTCCAACAAGCACAATTTACAGATAATACTCAAGTACACATAACAGAGAACATACAGTTCATACTACCCACCATTTGATTTGATTTGATATTCCTTTATTTGTCCCACAGTGGGGAAATTTCAAAAATCACAGCAGCCGGTGCACGTCAGAGCATTAATATAAAATAAATATAAAACACAATAACAATACTAATACTAAATATACAGAGGACAAATAAAGTACTAAGTTTGCCAAGATCTCCAGCGATCTACTGCAGTTGGTTACATCCATTACATCGTTCTAGTTATTCAGTTCAGTACACATAAGACATCCCTGACCTTTGACCTCACATCGGATCAGGAACAACTCCCAAGAAAAAAAGTGAAGAACCCTTCAGGAGGGCAACAAAGGAGGCTCCCTCGCCTAGTGAACAATAGATGTCATGTGACCAGGTGAACAATAGATGTCATGTGACCAGATGAAGAATAGATGTCATGTGACCAGATGAACAATAGATGTCATGTGACCAGATGAACAATAGAAGTCATGTGACCAGATGAACAATAGATGTCATGTGACCAGATGAACAAAGGTTGTCATGTGACCAGAAGGACAATAGATGTCATGTGACCAGATGAACAATGGATGTCATGTGACCAGATGAACAATGGATGTCATGTGACCAGATGAACAATAGATGTCATGTGACCAGATGAACAATAGATGTCATGTGACCAGATGAACAATGGATGTCATGTGACCAGATGAACAATAGATGTCATGTGACCAGATGAACAATGGATGTCATGTGACCAGATGAACAATAGATGTCATGTAACTAGATGAACAGAGTCACAGAGTTACATAAACATGCAATGCATTTGACAGAAATTATGAATAATGAGTCAGCATGGACCATCCAGACCTCCACAATCCATGAAACAGATGGAGGTAGAGAGGAGGAGCATCGGCATGGCCATGGCAGGAGAAGGGCCATGGAGGCAGGAGACTAGGCCAGGGGGCAGGACCCAGGACCGACTCCATGAGGAGAGAGGTGCTCAGTGTATCCTAGAGGAGAGAGGTGCTCAGTGTATCCTAGAGGAGAGAGGAGCTCAGTGTATCCTAGAAGAGAGAGGAGCTCAGTGTATCGTTGAGGAGAGAGGAGCTCAGTGTATCCTAGAGGAGAGAGGTGCTCAGTGTATCCTAGAGGAGAGAGGTGCTCAGTGTATCCTAGAGGAGAGAGGAGCTCAGTGTATCCTAGAAGAGAGAGGAGCTCAGTGTATCCTGAGGAGAGAGGTGCTCAGTGTATCCTAGAGGAGAGAGGTGCTCAGTGTATCCTAGAGGAGAGAGGTGCTCAGTGTATCCTAGAGGAGAGAGGTGCTCAGTGTATCCTAGAGGAGAGAGGAGCTCAGTGTATCCTAGAGGAGAGAGGTGCTCAGTGTATCCTAGAGGAGAGAGGTGCTCAGTGTATCCTAGAGGAGAGAGGAGCTCAGTGTATCCTAGAGGAGAGAGGTGCTCACTGTATCCTAGAGGAGAGAGGAGCTCAGTGTATCCTAGAGGAGAGAGGTGCTCAGTGTATCCTAGAGGAGAGAGGAGCTCAGTGTATCCTAAGTGTCCCCCAGCAGCCTCTCAGCCTATAGCAGCATCTCTAGGTCTGGACCAGGTGAACATCTGCTCCATATGTAAACAAATACCAGCATCCAACAAAAAATGCGTCAGCCCCTGAAATACCCAGAATGCAGTGTGATGTGACTGAAGCGACGGGCAGCGACCGTCCTTCTGCTGAGGAGTGTTGTGTCGATGGCCTCCTCTGTGTAGTGACACGCTCAGCCCCGTTCTAAGATGTCTGCGCTACCTCAGACTGAATGTCTCGTGTTCCCGCTGCTTTTTTCTTTCTTCTTTCCCCCTCGTGTGGCGGGTGGAACTGTGTCTGCCCCACCCTGTGGTCTGAAGTTCTGCTCTCAGCCTTTTCTTGTCAAAGTGCCAGCCCTTAGAGGAAGAGATTTTCCTCATTCTGCTCTGAAAACACCAGGGCTGCTGCTGCTCCTCCTCCTCCTCCTCCTCACCTCCCACCCCGGCTCTCTCTCTCTCTCTGACGGTCCTACTCTGTGACGTCTTGACCACTAACGGCTACATATTAAGAGATAATTCCAGACCTTGAGTTTACAACCCGGCTCAGACTGAATGTGTTTTCACTGTGCTCTGTTCCCTGGGCAGAAAATAAATAAATACCATTCAAAGAAAGGGAGAATATCACCTCAGTTCCTGTCTTGTGTTTAAATGCAACGATCATCAACAGGCAATATGAAGGGTCTGGATCTGTGGACAACGCTGTGCTCCTTGTAACAGTTGTGTTAGCAGTAGTGGAAATAACTAAGTACATTTACTGCACATACAAATAATTAACCCCAAACCAGTGGAAATCTGTTTGTTTGGATTTTGTTTACATTTGGCACGCATGTCCACGTGGACTCTGGTGCATTTGGAGGATGATTTAGATTTTGTGATCAAGTCACCGTTACTAGAGATGCACCGATCAGGTTTTTTGGTACCGATCACTGAAATCAGTATCTTCCGATCCGATAATACCGATCACGGTGTCGATTGAAGCATTCTATTTATTGTGTTGCATTATTGCCTAGGACTATGAAGAAATACATATATAAAGCACCTCAAACATTAAAGAAATTACCGATTTCTTTAAACATTTAGGACTTTTAATTTGAAAAATCTCTTAATTGCGACAGTAAATATGTTTGATTGCCAGGCTAGGGGAAGTCAGGGACGTCCTGAACACATCTGCATCAGTCGTTGCCTGGGACTCTAAGGGAAAACATATCTAGAGCGCCTCAAACATTTAAAAAATGACATTTCTTTAACCATTAAGGACTTTTACTTTGAAAAATGTCCTAATTGACACATTAAAATAGTTTGATTGCTATTGTAGGGGATTTCGGATATGTATGGAACAGATCTGCATCATTCATTTCCTGGAACTCTTGGGGGAAATCTATTTACAGGACTTTTTTTAACATACAAAAGTCAGACTTATTTTTATAAACTCTTCCTTGGTACAGTAAAAAAAAAAAAATGTTAGCATAATTTAAGCTAAATCTCAGAAACGATCTATAAAGATGAAAAAAAATCAGTTCATTGTTTACTTTCATATGTTAGTGTATGATTTGTCGACATCTTATTTTGAAAAACGGATATTGTTTCACGTGGTTCTTTCCGCTAACTATGCAAAACCGGATGTTGTCACTTAAATCCTTCCGCTAACTGTATCAAAACCCGCGCGCGCTCCCGATCGAATGCGTTTACCGTCAACATCAGTCTATAGGGGCTCAGACATGTCGGCTGAGTCGACCCAGAGATTCAACTCGGGGGACGGGGACGCCGCTCGGTGCGTGAGGATCCCCTCGTGGACCTCTGCACTCTGCGGCCCTCGCCGGGCGCATTGTCTCCGATGCGGTGCGCTGCGATTGAAACGTCTCTGATAGTTCTCGCAGATTTTATGTCATCTGATCGGCCAAGTTTGATCGGCCGTTTTGAGAACGCCGATCAAAACCGATGATGGGAATATCGGCCCATATGGATCGGCGCCGATCAGATCGGTGCATCCCTAACCGTTACCTCACCAAATATACGCCGGAATTCATATGCTCATTTTATCGTGGTGGGAATCAGCCCCACGATACGATAATATCTCGATCTGATACGATATTATTGCTCTATGCTGAGCATATCATGACAATGCTCGAATTACTTTCGTCCAATACTCGTTTTTACTGAATGGAGTTTGAACGCATCACAATGTACCGCAGAGCCGTCTTCGTTAATGTCAGCGTTGCTATGTTTACGACCGTTACTATGGTTACTCGCTCTCCTGTACGCCGCTCACATGCAACTATCGACTAGAAAGGATTCTCGTGTTGGTTGGCCGCCTCCAGGCCAACGACGACGAGCAGTAACCGTTGTTCTCACCGCGATGGTGAACGAAGGCGTCGATATCATGGCTTCTTCAGTTCTTATCAAATCGGGACTTGGATAACCATAGCAACGGACAAAGGGGTCCCTGACCCCCTAATTGCAGTGCTAATAGCAGGGTTCGTACGGTCATGGGAAACCTGGAAAAGTCATGGAATTTTAAAATGGTCATTTCCAGGCCTGGAAAAGTCATGGAAAAAACTTAAATCATAAAAGTTTTGGAAAAGTTATGGAAATGTGTTATAATCACATGTTCATTTACGCCGAGTTTGAAATGACTAAAATGTTTTTTTAAAGAAAGATGCTCAAAATATAAGCCGGCGTACGCTCTCAATACGCAATATTTTCTAAATTTTTCATTTTTATACCGAGATTTCAGTTTGGTCATGGAAATTTGGTTTAAAGTCCTGGAAAAGTCTGTAATAGTAATAGTGTATATAATAAAAAAACAATACTTGGCGTTAGTTTATCTAAACATATCTTGCTGCAAAATACCGCAAGACTTGCGCTATATTCATTTTCTTTCCTCACTAATTGCCGATTTCACGGCGATGTTTGAAGTGGATGACCTGGTGAGTTGATGACATCTTGAACGGCGAGTCACACGACCATGAGGCGGTTGTTGTAGTTCATAAGTGAAACTCCAGTCTGTCTCAAATCAGCATGAACATTCATCACGTCCCAGTCTCGCTCTCCTTCCTCGTTGCAGCAGGATGAACAGTTTGCACATTTGAGATTGTTCTGGATAAAGAGCCAGACACCGTTTTATTGTTACAAACATCAAATGATGTTTGGTTATGTCAGGGGTGTCCAAAGTCCGGCCCGCGAGCCAATGGTGGCCCGCGGTCAGATTTCATATGGCCCGCGACATCGGTCATATAATGTGTTATTTGTGGCCCGCCAGATCTGTCAGAATAAATAAATCATAAAAACTTGAAAGACGTAATTCCTCCTTTCTAATGTATCTGGCTCTGCATCCGTGGCGTGAACCCTTCTCGAAACCTATTTGCCATGGCGGCAAAAAAAGGAGAAACGTTGACAGTGAGGCCGCCGCTTTCAGGAGCGGTGGGAATTACGATGTTTCCTCCCATGAGAACAGGGTGGGGTCCGCCCACTGACATGTTCTCTATAGCGCCAGATTACAACATAAGTAATGTCAGGTTGTTTTATTCAACTAAACGGTATTATATTATTGATCGCCGATACAGCGGCATGTCATTTCTGTCTCTCGTGGTGGCATTCACACTTCTCCTGGCTCTCGGTATCCCGCGATCCCGCCCCCATCTTTATACAGGTGAGCACGCTCCAACCAGCCGGCAGAGAGCGTCCAATATGTCGCGTGAACAGCAAACCGACACCTCTGCGTTCCCACGGTGGTGAAGACACGTCGTCTCAGAGTAGCTCTCTGCTAGAGCAGAGACGAGGTGGGGCGTGAGGGTAAATGCAGATTCTTTTATTTCAAGACCTTGTTTGAGAACTTCACATATTACAAACTACACGGACATAAAACTAAGTCATTAATAAATAAAGAGCGAAATGCCTGTCGCCTACTTTCGTGTAAATGTGTACGTTACAGCGTTAACCGGTTACGCTGCGCATGCGCGACAGACTAGATTATTGGCGACTTGCCAGGTGTTACCTCTCAGCGTTCCAGCTGTTGCCCTTCAAAACAAGAGCTCAACATTGAGCATTATTGAGTGGCCGTATCAAGCCAGTACGCCCGTTTTAAAAAGAGGTGAAGTGGAAAGCCCATTTTATCACAGAGTAAAATGTGATGACTCAAACATATCTGCACTTGTTTTGTTTTTCAAAGGTTGCGTGTTATTTTGAAAATATATGCAGTGTCACTAACACTCAGTAAAACTCTTTATGCCCAAATTCTTGATCTTATTTGGTTTAATTTGTCACAGGTTGCACTTTATTGATATTATCTTGAAAAGGTATTCAGTGCAAAACAGGTTAATTGCAGCCACAATAAGCTAAATGTGAAGTGTGTTGAGGGGTAACATATGTCATTAACAGTGAAAAACCTGTAGATGTGACAAACTATTGTGTTTCTGAAAAGATAAGGGCAAAATTAATTAGTTTGCAAGTGTAATGATAACAGACCACTTTGCATTACTTATAACTCCTGTTTAAAATGTTCATTAAACAACGTTATGTAACTCATAGAAATGTAAGGTATTCTATATACAGCGTTTTCATTGTTATCTGACTGAATGAAAGGCAGACTTGGTTCTATTATATGTGGTTACATTGTCATTTAAAAATAAAAGTAATTGTGACAGTTAAAATACATTGTTTTATAACAGTCTATATTCATGTAACTTTTGTGGTTTAAAAAATGTTTAAATGAACTATTGGCCCTCGGGATTACCGCTCAACAGCACTGCCTGATTTTGTGCACCAAATTTAGGGTTCATCCACTGGGACCCTCTTGAGTCTTTAAAAGGGATTTTGACGTAAGGACCTTTTAAATTTGAAAGGTTTGGACATTCAACCCCCATAAACTTATAAAATGGAAGTTGTTACTTTTTTAATTTTTGAATGGGAAAAAGAACTCGTAAGCAACTTTAAAAAAATAAAATTCCCTTTCCAATGTAGTCCAGAATAAGAGATACCGGCCCCGGGTTTAAAATTTTTTACTTTATGCAAAATAAAGTTTTCAAGCAAGATTAATAAGAAACCATGCCAATCTGTCCTCAAGTGGAATGGCCTTGGAAACGCTGTTGCCCATGTTATTTGAGGTTTTCCTATCAACCGTGACCAATTTTTTCACGGTTTCTACTTGAACACGCTACCTTCTCTTGGACCCCATCCCGACAGCCTAAAGACGTTTGCCTTTAATTGGCGGACTCTATTAGATATTATCAATGGTCTCTGCTAACAGGCCACGACTACACCCTTCAAGGTGGCTGTTATTAAACCTCTCCTGAAAAGCCCACTCTGGATCCAGAGGTATTGGCTAACTACAGACCATCTCTACCTCCCTTCCTCTCCAAGACCTTAGAAACGGTGCAAATCAGTTGTGCGACTTTCTAATCAAATGTTTATTTGAGAAATTTCAATCAGGATTTAGAAAACACCACAGCACCGAGGGCACTGGTGAAAATTACAAATGCCTCTTAATGGCAGCAGATAAAGGACTCTCTGTCCTGGTCTTGTTAGACCTTAGTGCTGCATTCGACACCATTGCCAACATCCTGTTACAGAGACTGGAGCAGTCTGGCATTTCAGCACGGCACTAATTTGGTTTAAATCCTATTTATCAGATCGATCTCAGTTTCATTTGTAAACATGCGCCGATAACCACCAACGTTAATCACGGAGTTCCAAAGGTTCTGTGCTTGGACCAATTTTATTTACCTTATACATGTCTTTGGGCAATATTATCAGGAAACACTCCATAAATTTCATTGTTATGCAGATGACACTCAACTATATTTAGATAAAACCAAGAGAGCAACCAACTCTGTAAAATTCAAGCATGTCTTAAAGACATAAAACTGGATGACCTGACTTTGATGTTAAACTCAGACAAAACCAAGTAATTTTAATCGGCCCTGAGCACCTCAGAGATCATTATCTGGTGATGTGGATTCTGTAGGCGGCATTGCCCGGCATCCAACCCTGAGAAAATCTTGGCGTTATTTTGGACTTGTCCTTTAACCCACGTAAAGCAAATCTCAAGGACTGATTCTTTCATCTCGTAATATTTCAAAACGGCATCTTGTCTCAAAAGATGCAGAAAATTGGTTCAGCTCGTTATTAGACGATTACTGACTCTATTAGCAGGCTGCTCTAATAACTCTTAGGTCCCTCGTTGATCCAGAATGCTGCAGCTCGTGTTCTCACTAAAACTAAGAAAGAGATCACATCACTCCTGCACTAGCTGCTCTGCACTGGCTCCCAGTAAAATCAAGAATCACTTTTAAAATTTTTCTCTTAACCTACAAAGCCTTGATTGGTGATGCTCCATCATATCTTAAGGAGCTTGTCGTACCATATTGCCCCACTAGAGAGCTCGCTCACTAAATGCGGGACTACTTGTAGTTCCTAGAGTCTTAAAAGTAGAATGGGAGCCAGAGCCTTTGGTTATCAAGCTCCTTTTATGGAACCAGCTTCCAATTTCAGTCCGGGAGGCAGACACAGTCACCTCTTAAGAGTAGACTTAAGACCTTCCTCTTGACAGAGTTATAGTTAGGGCTGAATCAGGTTTGCCCTGGTCCAGCCCCTTGATATCTGCTATAGGCTTATAGCTGCCGGGGACGTTTAGGATGCACTGAGTACCTATTCCTCTTTTTCTCTCCTTAAGGATGAATTTTCATCTCTCAATCCACGTACTAACTCTGCTTTCTCCCGAAGTCCTTTTGACTTTCGCTCATGGGGTCATCGGACCCTATGAGCGGCATAATCTATCTGCCTGATGGATCGCTGGGTCGTGAATTCCTGCTCATGACTACGCCACTGTCCTGTTGAGACTCCGCCCTCCTCCTCCCCACCGCCATCTGCCTGATGGATCGTGGAGTCTCCATCGTGGAATGTACTATGAACTATTCATACACTCTGTCATATTCATTGAATGTATTTAACTCTAAATCTGTCCTTCTGTCACATTACATCTATTGCATCTGTCCATCCTAGAGAGGGATCCTCCTCGTTGCTCTCCTCCAGGTTTCTTCCTTTTTCCCCTGAAGGGTTATTTGGGAGTTTTCCTGGTCCGATGTGAGGTTTTGGGGCAGGGATGTCTAGGTAGATTGTGCACGGACAAATTTGTAATTGTGAAATTGGGCATACAAATAAACTGAATTGTTTAAAATTTTTATCGAGTAATTTTGTTTTGGGTGGACGGCGACTTGAGAGCCCCACACGCCTTCTGTCCTCAGCCTGTAGGGTTGCCTGGAAAGGCTGTGACTCTCGGCGAGAGCATGTGCCGACCAGCCTCAGAAGCTCTGGTCTCCTGATGTCCAGGAATTCACCTATCTACTACCCGCTAAGGAATTTATTCTGTTTATCCTCAGGTCGACCTCAAAGCTGCCAGTTGTGATTGATTATACACGCTATATTAATTGACTCCATTAAGCTAGCTCTGTTACCAAGAAGACAGTGTATTACTGGCACTTAATCCCAAAGTGTGATCGTCGTGACCATCTTACCTTAAATCGAAATTTGATACCGTATATTTAGGGATATGGTATCTGTCCATACTAAAAATAAATCTATTGGGGAATATTCCGGACCATGTCATTTGGGTGTGCAACCATCCGATCACACTTTTGAATCGCTATTGTGGGTGTGTATGGTCGAGGATTGCTAATTTTGGGTCACTCAGTGCAAACAAGGCGAAAGACATCCTACCTGCCGGCAATTCAGGAACCTGCCAAAATTCAAACAGGCCCATGTGATAGAAGGGTACGGGGCGTACCACACACAGAACGACTTCTGACCAGCGAAGGATGCGCACAGCGTCACTGTCGAGGCCAAGGCTTGAAAGGCTTGTCCTTGCTTTCTCAGCATTGGAGACTCTAGACCCTGTAAGAAAGCCTCTCAATGCCTGGAGGTTGGCAACAGTTAGAGACCCCTGCATAGGTATGCGACGCTGCCATTCAGCATGCGATCTCTTGATTTGAATGAGCAGGCTTCGACTCAGGGGACCTTGTCAGACCTCTACACTTTCCCAAGGCTGAAGTTCCACGGCAGCCCCTTTCCGTTTTGATGGGAAACCACGTCGCCAGCCGGCCTGTTCCTGACCCCTGCTTAAGGCGTGTCAGCGAAACCCAAATGTCCGTGTTAGCCGGGTAGCGTGCAGGAGCTTTGCAAGCGGGTGCCAGGAGCGACCCCCGTCAAGGATTGGAGGGAAGTTGGCTTTAAGTCCTCAAGTTCTTTCCACCGTCCACGATGTTTTCCGGCTGCAAGGCCATCCGGACCTTGACCCGCTCCTTTAGCTGACCATGAAAATTTTTGGGCCAACAATTCCTTCCCCGATATTATGAAAAGTTTTTGCTTGCAGCACCCCCTTTTTACCGGGGGGGCACCCCGGGAAACGCCCGTTTTTTCGCTGTTGTGTTCTCATATGTTTCTCATGATGAAACGACTTGAAGGACAATTACAGCCCATGCTCTATATCAGGGGTGTCAAACTCATTTTCACAGAGGGCCACATCCGCCTCATGGCTGCCCTCAAAGGGCCGGTTGTCACTGTAACACGCTATAATTCTAACTACTCCAGAACATATTGTTAAATAACTGTCTTTGCATTTGTTTATTGTTTATTTTGGTGTACTTATATAAATGTATAACTATATATGCAAATGTATTTTATATTATAAAACAAATCTATTTAATTTCATTATATTTATTTTAACCCCATCCATCCATCCATTCATCCATCCATCCATTCTCATCCCCATCCATCCATTATTCCGGGTCGGGTCACGGGGCAGCAGACCAACAGGTTGACCCAGACTTCCTCTCGCCCAACACTTTCCAGCTCATTCTCATTCTGGGGGATCGGCGGCGCCTTCCCAGAGCCCAGGCCAGCCGGGAGATGTAATATCTCCAGCGTGTCCTGGGTCTTCCCCGGGGTCTCCTCCCAGTAGGACGTGCCTGGAAAACCTCTAACGGGAGGCGTCCGAATCAGATGCCCGAACCACCTCAGCTGACTCCTTTCGATGCGAAAGAGCAGCGGCTCGACTCCAAGTTCCCTCCTGATGTCCGAGCTCCTTACCCTATCTCTAAGGCTGAGCCCGGCCACCCTACGGAGGAAATTCATTTCGGCCGCTTGTATTCGCGACCGTTCGTTCTCGGTCACGACCCAAAGTTCGTGACCATAGGTGAGGATTGGGCGTGGACCGACCAGTAAATTGAGAGCTCTTAAGCTCAGCTCTCTCTTCACCAAGACAGACCGGTACAGCGCCTGTTTTACTGCTGCAGCTGCACCGATCCGCCTGTCGATCTCCCGCTCCATCTTACCCTCACTCGTGAACAAGACCCCGAAGTACATGAACTCCTTCGCTTGGGGCAGGCACTCTGTCCCCACCTGGAGGGAGCAATCCACCGGTTTCCGGCAGAGCACCATGGCCTCAGATTTGGCGGTGCTGACTCTCATCCCTGCCGCTTCACACTCGGCAGCAAAACGCCCCAGTGAGTGCCGGAGGTCATGGTCTGAGGATGCTAACAGGACCACATCATCTGCAAACAGAAGAGAGGCGATCCCAAGACCCCCAAACCTGACCTGCTCCACCCCCAGGCTGCGTCTAGATATCCTGTCCATGAAAATCACAAACAGGACCGGTGATAAAGGGCAGCCACCGGGAACGTGTCTGACTTACTGCCGAGGATGCGAACACAGCTCCTACTGCAGGCGTACAGAGACCGGATAGCCCGTAGCAATTGGTCCGGAACCCCATACCCCCGCAGCACCCGCCACAACAATTCCCGAGGGACCCGGTCGAAAGCCTTCTCCAAGTCCACAAAACACATGAAGACTGGTTGGGCAAACTCCCAGGACCCCTCGAGGACCCTTGCGAGGGTGAAGAGCTGGTCCACAGTTCCACGACCGGGACGGAATCCGCACTGCTCGTCTTGAACTGAGGTTCGACCAGCGGTCGAGCCTCCTTTCCAGTACCCTGGCATAAACTTTCCCAGGAGGCTGAGAAGTGTGATTCCACGATAGTTCGAGCACACTCCGTCCGCCTTTTGAAAATGGAACCACCACCGGGTCTGCCAGTCCAAGGACACTGTTCCTGACCCCATGCGACATTGAAGAGGCGTGTCAGCCAAGACAGCCCAACAATGTCCAGCGTTCAGCATCTCAGGCGGATCTCATCCACCCCGCGCTTGCCACCAAGGAGCTTTTAACAACCTTAGCGGCCTCTGCCAGGGATATTGGTGACCCCCCAGTCTACAGGCACTGCCCCTCTAGAGGGACATGTTGGCGGTTAGGAGTTCCTCAAAGTATTTTCCACCGTCCGACGATGTCTCCTGTCCGGTCAGTAGCTCCCCCCCACGCTGAGAACAGCCTGGGGTAGACCCTGCTTTCCCTTCCTGAGCCGTCGGACGGTTTGCCAGAACCTCTTTGAGGCCAAACCAAAGTCCTTCTCCATGGCCTCCCCAAACTCCTCCCATGCCCGAGTTTTTGCTTCCGCGACCACCGCAGCTGCAGCCCTTCTGGCCTGCCGGTACCTGTCAGCTGCTTCAGGAGACCCTGGGCCAGCCAGGCCGGTAGGCCTCCTTCAGCTTGACGGCTTCCTGACCCCGGTGTCCACCACGGGTTCTTGGGTGCCGCGCGACAGGCACCGATGACCTTCCGACCACAGCTCCTGTCGCCGCTTCACAATAGAGGCTTTGAACATGGTCCACGATTGCATGTCCCCAACCTCCCTCGGGATGTGTGAGAAGTTCATCCGGAGGTGGGAGTTGAAGACCTCCCGGACAGGGTCGTCGACCAGACGTTCCCAGTTCACCCGCACTACACGTTTGGGCTTGCCAGGTCTCTCTGGCCGACTCCTCTGCCATCTGATCCAACTCACCACCAGGTGGTGATCAGTTGACAGCTCTGCTCCTCTCTTCACCCGAGTGTCCAAGACATACGGCCGCAGATCAGATGATACGATTATAAAGTCGATCATCGATCTCCGGCCTAAGGTGTTCTGGTACCAAGTACACTTATGAACCACCTTATGTTCGAACATGGTGTTCAATAGACAAGCCGTGGCTAGCACAGAAGTCCAATAACAGAACACCGCTGGTTCAGATCGGGCAAGCCGTTCCTCCCAATCACTCCCGCCAGGTTTCTCTGTCATTGCCACGTGGTTGAAGTCTCCCAGGAGATCTATGGAGTCGGCAGGGTGCCCTCCAGGACCCTCCCACCGACTCCAAGAAGGCCGGATACTCTGAACTGCGGTTTGGTGCATAAGCACAAACCACAGTCAGAGCCTTACTCCCATAACCCGTAGGCGCAGGGAGGCGACCTCTCGTTCTCCGGGCAAACTCCAACACGGCAGCGCTCAGCCGGGGCTTGTGAGTATCCCACTCCCGCCCGGCGCCTCACCCTGGGCAACTCCAGAAAGAAGAGAGTCCAACCCTTCTCCAGGAGCTTGGTTCCAGAGCCAGCGCTGTGCGTGGAGGTGAGCCCAACTAGATCTAGTTGGTACTGCTCCACCTCCCGCACCAGCTCCGGCTCCTTCCCCGCTAGCGAGGTGACGTTCCACGTCCCTAGAGCTAGTCTATGTCGCCGGCGATCGGCCCGCCCAGGCCCCCCGCCCAGCCTGCCGCCCGGTCTACATAGCACCCGACCCCGATGATTGTCCCTGCGGGTGGTGGGTCCACAGGGTTGCTGCTCGATGTCGTTTCTTCGGGCTGAGCCCGACCGGGCCCCATAGGCGAAGGCCCGGCCACCAGACGCTCGCCGACGAGCTCCACTCCTGGGTCTGGCTCCGGGAGGGTGCCTCGGTTTCCCTTGTCCGGGCGAGGTAGCTGAAGCTTGTGTGCTGCTATTTTAACCCACATTACTTTATCAAAGATCAAACAAACATTATTACATTAACTTTGTTAAAAGCTTTGTCACAGTTGAGACAGGTGGTTCTCCACTGGTCTGGGTAGTGGTTCTCTACTGGTCTGACTTTGGGACGCACTATCACCCCTGAATGACAAGCTGAGACCTAAATCGAGGGACATTTTTAACTTCTCAAATGTATTTAATGAAAAGATGGTGCAGTTTGAACCTGAGTTCAGAATATCACAGTATGCACAACAAAACTATTTAGTAATATTCCCTTTTACAGTCAATTATGAACCAACAAGTGAATCTTAAGGACACAAGGTAATACAACATACATTACTTCTCTGTAACTTCAGACTTTAAAACATGTCTAAACAGTGCTTTCATGCATAAACATGAAATAAAAAAGTCTGGTTTTAAAAAGCCTCAAAAGATGTCATTCAATTCAATTCAGTTTATTTGTATAGCCCAATTTCACAAATTACAAATTTGTCTCGGAGTGCTTTACAATCTGTACACATAGACATCCCTGCCCCAAAACCTCACATCGGACCAGGAAAAACTCCCAAATAACCCTTCAGGGGGAAAAAAAGGGAAGAAACCTTCAGGAGAGCAACAGAGGAGGATCCCTCTCCAGGATGGACAGAACAATAGATGTAATGTGTACAGAAGGACAGATTTAGAGTTAAAATACATTCAATGAATATGACAGAGTGTATGAATAGTTCATAGTAGGCATATTCCACGATGGAGACCTCCACGATCCATCAGGCAGATGGCGGTGGGGAGGAGGAGTGGGCGGAGTCTCAACAGTGGGCGGAGTCTCAACAGGACAGTGGCGTAGTCAGGAGCAGGAATTCCACGACCCAGACCTCGATGATCCATCAGGCAGATAGGATCTATGCCGTCTCATAGGGTCCGATGACCCCATGAGACGTGAAGACAAAAGGACTCCTGGGAGAAAGCAGAGTTAGTAACGTGTGATTGAGAGATGAAAATTCATCCTTAAGGAGAGAAAAAAGAGGAGATAGGTACTCAGTGCATCCTAAAACGTCCCCCAGCAGCTATAAGCCTATAGCAGCATATCAAGGGGCTGGACCAGGGCAAACCTGATTCAGCCCTAACTATAAGCTCTGTCAAAGAGGAAAGTCTTAAGTCTACTCTTAAACGAGGTGACTGTGTCTGCCTCCTGGACCGAAATTGGAAGCTGGTTCCATAAAAGAGGAGCTTGATAACTAAAGGCTCTGGCTCCCATTCTACTTTTTAAGACTCTAGGAACTACAAGTAGTCCCGCATTTAGTGAGCGTAGCTCTCTAGTGGGGCAATATGGTACTACAAGCTCCTTAAGATATGATGGTGCATCACCAATCAAGGCTTTGTACGTTAAGAGAAGAATTTTAAAAGTGATTCTTGATTTTACTGGGAGCCAGTGCAGAGCAGCTAGTGCAGGAGTGATGTGATCTCTTTTCTTAGTTTTAGTGAGAACACGAGCTGCAGCATTCTGGATCAACTGGAGGGACCTAAGAGATTTATTAGAGCAGCCTGATAATAAGGAGTTGCAGTAATCCAGTCTCGAAGTAACGAACGCGTGAACCAATTTTTCTGCATCTTTTTGAGACAAGATGTGCCTGATTTTTGAAATATTACGTAGATGAAAGAATGCAGTCCTTGAGATTTGCTTTACGTGGGAGTTAAAGGACAAGTCCCGATCAAAGATAACGCCAAGATTCTTTACAGTGGTGTTGGATGCCAGAGCAATGCCGTCTACAGAAACCACATCACCAGATAATTGATCTCTAAGGTGCTCAGGGCCGATTAAAATTACTTCGGTTTTGTCTGAGTTTAACATCAAGTTGCAGGTCATCCATGTTTTTATGTCTTTAAGACATGCTTGAATTTTACCGAGTTGGTTGCTCTCCTCTGGTTTTATCGATAGATATAGTTGAGTATCATCTGCATAACAATGAAAGTTTATGGAATGTTTCCTGATAATATTGCCCAAAGGAAGCATGTATAAGGTAAATAAAATTGGTCCAAGCACAGAACCTTGTGGAACTCCGTGATTAACGTTGGTGGTTATCGGGCCATCGTTTACAAATACAAACTGAGATCGATCTGATAAGTAGGATTTAAACCAAATTAGTGCCGTGCCTGAAATGCCAATCGACTGCTCCAGTCTCTGTAACAGGATGTCATGGTCAATGGTGTCGAATGCAGCACTAAGGTCTAACAAGACCAGGACAGAGAGGAGTCCTTTATCTGCTGCCATTAAGAGGTCATTTGTAATTTTCACCAGTGCTGTCTCGGTGCTGTGGTGTTTTCTAAATCCTGATTGAAATTTCTCAAATAAACTATTATGATGTAGAAAGTCGCACAACTGATTTGCGACCACTTTCTCAAGGATCTTAGAGAGGAACGGAGGTTAGAGATCGGTCTGTAGTTAGCCAACACCTCTGGATCCAGAGTGGGCTTCTTCAGGAGAGGTTTAATAACAGCCACTTTGAAGGAGTGTGGTACGTGGCCTGTTAGCAGAGACACATTGATAATATCTAATAGAGAGCCGCCAATTAAAGGCAAAACGTCTTTAAGCAGCCTCGTCGGGATGGGGTCCAAGAGACAGGTAGACGTGTTAGAAGTAGAAACCGTTGAAGATAATTGGTCACGGTTGATGGGAGAAAAGCCCTCCAAATATACACCAGGGCATACAGCGGTTTCCAAGGCCATTCCACTTGAGGACAGATTGGCACGGGTTATGGGCAAGAGATTATTAATCTTGTCCCTAATAGTTAAAATCTTTTCATTAAAGAAGTTCATAAAGTCATTACCACTGAGGTTTATAGGAATGCTCGGCTCCACAGAGCTGTGACTCTGTCAGCCTGGCTACAGTGCTGAAGAGAAACCTGGGGTTGTTCTTATTTTTTTCTATTACTGATGAGTAATAGGCTGCTCTGGCATTACAGAGGGCCTTCTTATAAGTTTTAAGACTATCTCGCCAAACTAAGCGGGATTCTTCGAGATTAGTTGAACGCCATATGCGTTCAATCTTTCGTGACGTTTGCTTCAGTTTGCGGGTCTGAGGGTTATACCAGGAGCAAACCTCCTCTTCCTCACTGTCTTCTTCTTCAGAGGGGCTATCGAGTCCAGTGTCATTCTCAGAGAGACTGTGGCACTGTCAACAAGATGATCAATCTGGGACGGACTAAAGTTAGACCAGGAGTCCTCTGTTATATTGAGACGTGGTATTGAATCAAATACAGAAGGAATCGCCTCTTTAAATTTAGCTACAGCACTGTCAGTTAGACATCTGGTGTAGAAACTTTTGACTAACGGAGTACACTCCGGTAGTATAAATTCAAAAGTTATGAGGTTGTGGTCTGACAAGAGGATTCTGTGGGAAGACGTTCAAATGCTCAATGTCAACGCCATAAGTAAGAACAAGATCAAGCGTGTGGCCAAAGCTGTGAGTGGGTTTCTGTACTCTCTGACAGAAGCCAATCGAGTCCAACAAGGAGATGAATGCAGCACTAAGGCAATCATTATCAACATCCACATGGATATTAAAATCTCCAACAATAATAACTATCAGTTTTAAGAACCAAACTTGATATAAGTTCTGAGAATTCAGATATAAACTCTGAATATGGACCTGGTGGCCGGTACAGAATCACAAATAGAATTGGCTGTAGTGTTTTCCAGGTTGGATGTGAAAGACTAAGAACAAGGCTTTCAAATGAGGTGTAGTGTAATTTTGGTTTAGGATTCATTAATAGGCTCGATTCAAAGATGGCTGCTACTCCACCTCCTCGACCGGTGCCTCGAGGAATGTGAGTATTAATATGACTTGGAGGAGTCGATTCATTCAGGCAGACATATTCTTCATGGCTCAGCCAGGTTTCAGTTAGGCAACATAAATCAATGCGATTATCTGATATTAAATCATTTAGTAACACAGCTTTAGATGACAGAGATCGAATATTTAGGAGACCACATTTAATAGTCCTGTTTTGTTGCACTGCTGAAATAATGGTGTTAACTTGTATAAGGTTATTGTGTACGACTCCTCTTCTGCTTACTTTTGATTTATTTAATTGAAGTGGCCGTGGGACAGACACAGTCTCTACTCTAGAGTCATGGGTGGGTAACTGCTCGAATGGAAGAGCAGAGAAGGGTGTTAAACTACAACTCTGCTCCCGGTTCCTGATCTGAACCCTGGGTTGTCATGGATACGGTGATCAACTTGGTCATATTCGCAGAAATGAGACGCGCTCCGTCCAGCGTGGGATGAATGCCGTCTCTCCTCATCAGATCAGGCTTTCCCCAGAAAGTCTTCCAGTTGTCTACGTAGCCCACATTATTCGCTGGGCACCACCTCGACAGCCAGCGGTTGAAAGACGACATTCGGCAATACAATTCGTCTGTCTGCAAATTTGGGAGAGGGCCAGAGAAAATTACGGTGTCCGACAACGTCTTGGCATAAGCACACCGATTCCACATTAATTTTAGTGACTTCCGACCGACAGGCTCGGGCGTCATTACCACCGGCGTGTATTACAATCTGACTGTATCTCCGCTTGTCCTTAGCCAGCAGCTTCAAACAAGACTCCACGTCGCCCGCTCTGGCCCCCGGGAGGCACACGACGGTGGTCCGCGGCTTCGCTATTTTCACGTTCCTGACTATAGAGCTCCCGATAACCAGGGTGTGTTCCTCACGTGAAGTGGTTGGTGCACAGCGGGCTTCTGTATAGACTTACTACTCCTGCGAACAGTTACCCAACCACCCGGCTGCACGGTTACCGCCGGGGAACAGCTATCAGCTGACTGTAGCTCCGCGCCGACTACGGGAGAGGGCGGGCTAACTAGCATAGCTGTCTGAGCTTCGATAGCGCAGAGCCGTGCATCTAACCCACTTAGACCTGCCTCCAACCTAGCAAATAAACTACACTTGTTGCATGTATCGTTATCATTAAGGGAGGCAGGGGGATAACTATACATGAGACACACTGAGCAAGAGGGAGCGGGAGGGAGAGAAGAAGAAGTCATGCTCGCTGCTGAGCTGGCAACCAGAGCTTACCGGAAGAGTGAGATGATGCGTTCAGGAGCAGCTGGGAAAATCAGTCACCACAAACGGGGTCAGCTGCCGTCTCACTCACTGAACCTATGACACATAAAGCTGCTCTACAAGTCAGAGTCTTGAGGAGCAGCTTTTATACACAAACTCTAAATAAATTAAACAAGGGTAATTAAAAAAGGTTCACATATTCAACATTAACTTTTCTTCTGACTATATTATAAATACACAAAAACATGAAGCAGCACTCACTTCAACCTTAGTGACCACTGACATAGACCTGATGGAGGAATTCATAATAGGGGAACTGGGGATGTTTGTTTATACAAAGTCAATGTGGTCACACACGCGCGTCTGGATGTCCGCCGGGCGCGTGAATGACAGGACGCAGAACTGTTATGCTACGATAAGCCACGCCCCCTCCGGCGCTTCTAGCGCGAGTGAAGAAAACGTGACAAATAGTCCGGCGACTGAACTCACGCGAGTACATTTAGTAAAGCAACGCAAGGGTTCGCCTCTCCTCTGGCGTGAACGCAGCATGAAGGAGCGTGAACGGCCCGCACTCCGCTGCAAAAAAAATGACCTTCAAAATAAAAGCACAAGATTTTTTTCCTCCCTTTTTTAAGAAAAGGCATCATATTTATTTAATGCCGTCGCGGGCCACATAAAATGACGTGGCGGGCCACATTTGACCCGCGGGCCATGAGTTTGACACGTATGCTCTATATAGTCGTGGAGTTTACCGGATGCTGCTGGTTGCATTGTGGGAAATGTAGGCGCCATTGCTGTTGGAGCTTTTGTGAGGAACTAAGAGACGAGTTATTGAAAACTCTGGAGTCTCAGGCACAACAAGGCAGAACGTTGAAGAAGGCTGGACGGCGTCCTGCTGGGTCTGCAGCGCCTCTCCAGAGGACACCGCGCCATCCGCACGCATGAGCACATTCCTGCTGGATTAGTTATATACAGGGTTTGTACGGTCATGGAAAACCTGGAAAAGTCATGGAATTTTAAAATGGTAATTTCCAGGCCTGGAAAAGTCATGGAAAATAATTAAATCACAAAAGTTTTTGAAAAGTCATTGAAATTTGTGATAATCACATGTTCATTTACGCCGAGTTTGAAATAATTCATATGTTTTTGAAAGGAAGACTCAAATTATAAGCCGGCGTACGCCAAGTCCAAACAGATGGATTTGCACATAAAGGATAATACTTTGATTAAAAGAATAAACATGTATATGAGTGTTTCTAAGAATAAACATATATATTAATGTTTATTCTTTTAATCAAACTATTGTCTCTCATTCATTTGTTTCATTTAAGGTATATTGTATGCTTTGTAATTCTCATTGTTTGAATACTACATTTTCCAAAAGTTTTCATGTACACACCGAGATTTCAGTTTGGTCATGGAAATTTGGTTTAAAGTCATGGAAAAGTCCTGGAATTCCATTGGTCAACATGTGTACGAACCCTGTATACAGGACTGTCTCAGAAAATTAGAATATTGTGATGAAGTTCTTTATTTTCTGTAATGCAATTAAAAAAACAAAAATGTCATGCATTCTGGATTCATTACAAATCAACTGAAATATTGCAAGCCTTTTATTCTTTTAATATTGCTGATTATGGCTTACAGCTTAAGAAAACTCTAAAATCCTATCTCATAAAATTTTAATATTTCCTCAGACCAAGTAAAAAAATTTTTTTATAACAGCTGAGTGTTTGTCAAGGCTCAGGAAACCCTTGCAGGTGTTTCGAGTTAATTAGACAATTCAAGTGATTTGTTTAATACCCTACTAGTATACTTTTTCATGATATTCTAATATTTAGAGATAGGATATTTGAGTTTTCTTAAGCTGTAAGCCATAATCAGCAATATTAAAAGAATAAAAGGCTTGCAATATTTCAGTTGATTTGTAATGAATCCAGAATGCATGACATTTTTGTTTTTTTAATTGCATTGCAGAAAATAAAGAACTTCATCACAATATTCTAATTTTCTGAGACAGTCCTGTATATATATATATATGAGAGAGAGTATTCCTACTGTTCAGGACTTTTACACCAGTGCTACCAACTGTCTCCATTCATACTCCCTTTTCTTTCTCTCTTTTTTTGCTCACAGCATGTTATTAATCAGCGATGAAATGTAACTAACTACATTGACATTTTTAGACATTTACATTTTTAGATTTGTGTTTAAGCCCAATTTCAATGCTACTTTCTACTCCACTGCGTTTCAGGGGGAGATATTGTACTTTTCACTTCCTTTCACTAAATGTCCTGTATTCTAAATACAATGAAACGGAGTAAAGGTGAATATAATTAGCTCTACTGCAGCCAGCCACCACATAAATAAATGCATTGTTAATGATATTGCATCATTAACTAGAACGGGCACTCGGTAGAGCGCATACCTTCGCATATCACAATATTGGGCATTGAATTATGAACATTTTGGCATTGGTTGCATGCCAATTGGATAAAAATTGACCGTGCTATGGTAAAAAGAAGATGTTGACCTTTTCATGACCTTGACCTTTGACCCGATCGATCCCAAAATCGAATCAAATGGTCCCCGGATAATAACCAGTCATCCCACCAAATGTCATGTGATTCAATTTAAAACTTTTTGAGTTATGCGAGTAACACGCAAACAAATAAATAAATGAATACACGGCGATCAAAACATAACCTTCCGCATTTTCAATGCGAAGGTAATAATGATCTAATAGTTGTAATCATGTCACCACCATAAAGCCACATGTTCTTGACTAAATAGCGATCTATACTTTTAATGAAGTAAGATTTTGAATGCAGGACCTTTACTTGTAAGTGTGTTTTTGTATGTTAATATTAGTACTAATAGAAACGGATCTTGTATTCAGTCCCCTGTATCAGGGCCCTGACATCATCAGTCACATCTCGTTGTCTCTTCCTCCCCACCTGTCTCCTCTCTCTCCTCATTTAGCTTTTTAATATCAATCGGCTAATGACTGCTTGATCTTTTGAATATGGTACCAGCTAAATGGATAATTTCCTTAGGTTCTCCGCTGCTACATATATGAGTGTGTCTCTGTGGATATCTCTGGTTCTGAACGTTGGCTCAACGGCCGCTCATCCAGCTGACTTGTGAGACTTAGATGAAATAGATGGGGGCCGATGTCTCCAGTTCCAATGATGATAATAATCATCATGAATGATGTTTACTCCAAAAAGAAACAGCGGCCCAAAGAGCCGTGTGCCGTTCCCGCCGAGCTCCGCCCGGCAACGTCATTTGTGGAATCGTGTGTCCGTCAATATTTTGTGTGTAACTACCCGATGGGATCACTCAGGACCGCCCCACTTCGGAGGAACACGGCCGTTTTCAGTCAGTGAACAGTTTGTTTTTATATTTTTATTCATTTATACGTCCGTGCTCAGTCCCGTTTCCTCTGTCGCTCACATTTGGTGAAAGTCGAGTGACAGCAACCCGAAACCATATTACAAAATCTGGTTCCAGACTTTTATTACATGCATTACTATTTGATTCATACACTCCACCACGTTTGTGAACCACGGCTTTGGTATTTCCATCACCAATCATTTCGTCCACATGAAGAAATGTTTTCACACAGAATTTTTAATAAATCGGATTTCATTTTGAGCTTTAGGCCCGAATGACCTCTTTACACTTTACCTCAAGACAATGGTGCTTCATTCTGCAGAGAGCTGAGGTTGTTCTACGAGTGTTGATGTATAACACATGGGTATGTGTCAAATGCAAGAGCCTTTTAAAAAAAAGGAATTTAAGAAATGATGTAAAGTCTGTAAAAAGCCCCGGACCCTCGTGGATGCTGTTTCTTTGTCTCTGCAGACCAATGAGAAGCTCGAGCAGCTTAACGGGATATTGATTTGGATTCGGGGTCCTGCCAATTTAGTGCAATGGCAGCCATTTTGCTCCCATAACCACCATTTTGACGGCAGAATTAATGGCACAAATGGAGGCGGTGAGTGATCCGCGGCACCGGATCAGTAATTGCACCTTTTTTTTTTTTTTTTTTTTTTCATTCCTTTTTGTGTGTCTTTGGGTGGAGTGGGAAGTCAGGGCTGACACACCGGCTCCTGCTCCTCAGCGATAAGCTCCACGTCCACCGACCAATCAGACGGTGGAGAAATGAAACACATCGCTCGTGTAAAAAGCAGCATCCAGGAGGTGGAGGAGGAGGAGGAGGAAGAGGAGGTGGTGGAGAAGGTGGAGGTGGAGGAGAGAAGAAAGCACACTGGTGTGCAGTAGAGTTGCATCAGCCAGATGAATGATCGTGATGCAGATTGTGTGTGAGATAAGCAGCAGAGGGACACGGCCATGGCACCATTACACTCAGGGGGCAATTAACGGTGCTAACCCAGGATGGAGCAGGAGAGGGGTAGGAGAGGAGAGGGAGAGGAGAGGGGTAGGAGAGGAGAGGGGTAGGAGAGGAGAGGGGTAGCAGAGGAGTAGGAGAGGGGTAGGAGAGGAGAGGGGTAGGAAAGGGGTAAGAGAGGAGAGGAGGGGTAGGAGAGGAGAGGGGTAGCAGAGGAGTAGGAGAGGAGAGGGGTAGGAAAGGGGTAAGAGGAGAGGGAGAAGAGAGGAGAGGGGTAGGTGAGGAGAGGGGTAGCAGAGGAGAGGAGTAGGAGAGGAGAGGGGTAGGAGAGGAGAGGGGTAGCAGAGGAGAGGGGTAGAGAGGGGTAGGAAAGGGGTAAGAGAGGAGAGGGAGAAGAGAGGAGAGGGGTAGGAGAGGAGAGGGGTAGGAGAGGGGAGGAAAGGGGTAGGAGAGGGGTAAGAGAGGAGATGGGTAGAGAGGGGTAGAAGAGGGAGAGGAAAGGGGTAGGAGAGGGAGGGAGAGGAGAGGGGTAGGAGAGGAGAGGGGTAGGAGAGGGGATGGGTAGAGAGGGGTAGGAGAGGAAATGGGTAGGAGAGGGGTAGGAAATGGGTAAGAGAGGAGAGGGAGAGGAAAGGGAGAGGGGTAGGAGAGGAGAGGGAGAGGAGAGTGAAGGGGTAGGAGAGGAAAGGGGTAGGAGAGGAGAGGAGAGGGTATGGGTAGGAGAGGGGTAGGAGGCGGGTTCACAGGACAGGGAGGACATTTAGTAGCAGCCGTGTGTGTCTATGTGTGTGTGTGTTTGTGTGTGCCTCTGTATGTGTGTGTGTGTGTGTGTGTGTGGATCGTTGGGTGGGGGATGGGCAGAGGGAATTAAGAGTTGGCATTACATCAGGAGGGAGCTGCCATCGCTGCCTCCTTTCTCTCCCTGTTCACTCACACACACAAAGACGTGTGTGAGATGGCGCAGATGGAAAAAGAATCCCTCTACTGTATGTGGGCTGTCACTCCTTCATCACCCCCCATGACACACGCCTCACAGGCTGCGTACACACTCCTGATTGGCTGCTGCAGTATTATCAAATGAAACGCTCAGCTCTGGCTACATTTAAGGGGCCCCTGGAAGTAAGCATGTGTTTATTTTTACAGTGAGCGAAGGGGGAGACGCTGGGTTAGAGGGGCTGGGGGAGGGGAGAGGAGCAGGGAGGGGGGCTGGGGAGGGGAGAGGAGCAGGGAGGGGGGCTGGGGAGGGGAGAGGAGCAGGGAGGGGTTTCTTTGTGGTCCTCTACAGCTGGAGCAGGACAGGGCTTACAGAATCCTGCCTTCTGCTGGAATGTGTGTGTGTGTGTGTGTGTGTGTGTGTGTGTGTGTGTGTGTGTGTGTGTGTGTGTGTGTGTGTGTGTGTGTGTGTGTGTGTGTGTGTGTGTGTGTGTGTGTGTGTGTGTGTGTGTGTGTGTGTGTGTGTGTGTGTGCGCGCCTCTCTGCTTGGTGCTCAGCCCAGTGTGAGCGGTTCTGTCTGATCATATATAGATACGTATATATTTGTAAAGATGTCTACCTGCCCAGCGCGTCCTGGTGCCCGCTCGATGCTCCAGGTGGAGCTCCGCGTGTCTTTTCCACCTCTCTCTCACAATGTCTCCGTTTCTTTCCTTTTCCTTTATTGCATCGGCCTGGCAGAGTGCCCACAGCTAGGGGGGGGGAGGTAGTGGGAGAGATGGGGGGGGGGGGTGGCTTGAGCGGGAGTGTGGCTCGTGTAGCAGCTGACTGAAACAGTCATTATATTATGTAAAGGCAGTCGGTGGCCAGGGGGGGGGGCTAGTTACTGACGCGCAGCACAAGGCCGGCCCTGATTGGCTCATCTGCGCCCGTCTCGGCGGTGCTTTCTGGCTCATTAAAGGTGGAGGCTCGGCGGAGAGGTTGCAGGGGCTGCCTGTGTTTTTCCTCCCAGCAAATGGAGGCGACGACTCGGCTCCTCCGCCGCGTCGCAAATTAATTGGAGGAGAAGAAGAGTCGGGGAGGGCGGCGCAGCGCTTCCATTCAGGCTCCTCCCCCCCCCCCCCCCCGTGCTAAAGAGGCTGCTGGAGATGTGATGGATAACAGAGACGTTAAGGATAAAGCGATTAGACACCGCTGTACAATAGATGAGGGGAACCGGCAGGAATAATCTGCTAATAGAAAGCTGATTAAGTGATAACGTGACAATTAAATCTCTGACGCTCTGCTGTACACTTGTTTTTTTTCCGGTGCCAAATTCAGCGCCGGCCCAGGTGGCATTGCTGCCGTGCTGCAAATGAAAAGCAGCCATTTGCATGTAGTCTGGCCACACACACACACACACACATATGAGGCTCTGTCTTTCATGATGGAGGGAGAAGCGGATATGTGTTTATGCTTAGACATGTGATTTTACTTTTCTAAGCAGTTGTGTGTGTGTGTGTGTGTGTGTGTGTGTGTGTGTGTGTGTGTGTGTGTGTGTGTGTGTGTGTGTGTGTGTGTGTGTGTGTGTGTGTGTGTGTGTGTGTGTGTGTGTGTGTGTGTGTGTGTGTGTGTGTGTGCGTGTGCGTGTCCACAATAGTCACTAATATCTTGTGTTTGTGATTTGTAGAAAACGGGTTGCAACATTCCAAACCCGGGTACGGGGCCCACTCCGACAGACTCAGGGCTCTGAGGGTTCAGATCAAGGTCACCATTAAAATACAAATGTAGTAATATGTGTTAAGGAAATGTTCAGAGTGTGGACATGGGGCCGTCTGATGGCCGTATACTCCCCCCCCCCCTGCAGTTGGTCTTTGTTCAATCCGACCAGCGGCGATCATAGAGTAAGATAATCCTCCATCTTCCGTATGATATTACATACACTTTGCAAATATGATTTTAACAGCTGGATTTATTGAGCGGGTCTCTTTGCTTGTTTCAGAAACACACGGGGAGGGGGGGGGGGGGACTCGTGAATTAATGGAGCACAAGTGGAACTCAATCTGCTTATTAGGGTTGTGTATTGACGAGCACCTCACGTCAACACCTAGAGGAAGTACTGCGCTGCAACACATCCATGCACTGCATTGCAATACTCATAATAAAATGTAAAAGTGGAGCTGAAGACACAACTTGATGTTGTACATGTCGTCTAATGGATACATCACATTTTGATAACTTAAAAATAGACAAATTGCATCAAAACTACTGCACCTCTCAGCGGAGACCACGCTGACCTGAAATGCACATCAAACAAGTATGTGACAGTATAAAGTACATATTGTATTCTCATTGCGTAACTGTGTTCAGGATTTATTTTCAAAGTCGTCGATACCGGTCGCGGACATGTCGACACACGATAGTGAGCCACATCGATGTGTGTGCACACGCCCTGACATCCGGTCGCATTGTTAGCATCCGCCATAAACATGTTGGTTGATTCCTTGGAGCCACGACCGGGCAGGCTTTTAATAATAATAATAATAATAATACATTTTATTTGGAGGCGCCTTTCAAGTCACCTTACAATAAAATAATACAGGACCGTGTGGTCGCAGTGGGTCGGGGGGGGCATCGTGAAGGAGTTAAGCTTAGGGCACCAACATGGCTAGCAGCGGCACTAGTCCCGCCCCCTGAAGCTGTAAAACTAGGGGAAACACTGCAGGAGAAAAGATAAAAGCATGAAAGATAGAAACAGAACATTAACATAAAAACAAGTGAAGTGCACAGGGTCCAGTTTTAAAGAGTATGCCAGTTTGAACAGGTGAGTTTAGAGTCGAGACTTGCATGATGTGATGGAGTCTGATTGTCTTATGTGTGGGGGGAGGGAGTTCCAGAACCTTCTCTGCTGTATTCTACATCTGGCCTGGAGTTACTCGCTCACGTGCAAAGTGCTGCGTTCACACTCCGGCTCTGTAACTCTGTAACTCTGTGTTCGGTGGTACTGGCTGTATTTACTGCAGGGCTTTATTGGAGTTTCCTGTTCTTGTGGTGCAGATCAATGTTGGACCGAGCAATGCTTCTAGCTTAACGATGAGACAGGAAGTCCAGAAGCCACCTCTCAGGAGTAATGAAAGGCCCTCCTCCACACCCGGGGGGGGGGGGGGGGGGGGTCACGCCGTGGCCTGCTCCTGGTGCACTGTGACTCTAAACTTCATTAAAGTGAGGCGGGACTTTCTGCCTGGTCATTTCCTCCAGCGGGTGCTCTGCTGCCGCTTCTTGATTGGTCCCCTTCTCTGTCAACCGCCACCATGGATCTAGTCACATGGGCCCATAGGACTGGTAGGAATCACCAGCACATACACACGGAGGCGTCACACGTCTCATACATGTACGTGTCACCATCAAGCACAAGCTATTCTTAGCCCGCTGTGTTTAACCCACTTCCACGTCAGTGAGCTGACGGTCAGCTGCTCATCTGGGCTGCTCGTGGATTAATCCCTCTGATATGTGAGGGACTGTCCCTCCGGTTCAATACGACTGGGGGTTATGGTGGAGGGCGAATGTTCAGGACTCTACCCACAGAAGCAAACTCTGAGTCTGCACTTCAGGCTGATTCATGGACTTGTTTCTTTATAAATACCCAATGTTATAACTGCATTGCTCCTCTCAATATGCGCCACCTACTCTCGTGAGCAATAGGATTCCTTTGTCTGCCCAGTTAGAGGCCAGTTCATCTGTGGAGTGGACGAGCCGGCGTGTGTGTGTGTGTGTGAGCGGAGGAGGACGGACACGAGTCCCACCACCCCTCCGTGTCCACCAGGGGGTTCAGCGTGTGGACCTTCTCCAGAGGAGCCCTGTGCAGAGCGAGCAGTCCTCCAGGCTCCACGGTGAACATCTGCCCTCATGCAGACTCCTAAAGTCGTGTGTTGGTTCCTGGACCAGAACTGTTCAACAGTTGGGGATGCGTTAGCGTC
Source organism: Pseudoliparis swirei (assembly GCF_029220125.1). Lineage (NCBI taxonomy): Eukaryota > Metazoa > Chordata > Actinopteri > Perciformes > Liparidae > Pseudoliparis > Pseudoliparis swirei. The sequence goes on from NC_079388.1 coordinate 916,130, forward strand.
AGAATACCACCAACATATACAGATGTCATGAACATCATGATGCTGTGAACTCTGATGCGTTCACATTCTCAAACCTAAAAAATGTACCGCAATATTCAAATCACAGAAGGCCCAGTATTTCATTTTAAATGAAATGTTGTCATCAGCCCACGCAAAATCACTCCGTGAGCTTCTAAAAAAGCAAAATATAGCGAATCATATCGCAATGCTCGCCAAAATAATTTAAAATTGGAGTTTTTTTCAAAATGGATCAACCCGTGTGCCTTTGTCCTCGTCCAGATCCGAGTCTCCATAAAACCATCACAGGTGAATCTCAGGTAGATACAGCTGCTATAACAGGACAGCGTGTATATCATCTAACCCCGCCCACCTTGTCCCCTCTGACCAATCACAGTAGGAGGTGGATAGATAGACACATGGTGACAGCTCTGCAGTGACAGTGTTCAAACCCGTGTTAGCAGAAGATATATGAGTGTTTGACATGAATGGAAGAGGATTGTGTGTGTGTGTGTGTGTGTGTGTGTGTGTGTGTGTGTGTGTGTGTGTGTGTGTGTGTGTGTGTGTGTGTGTGTGTGTGTGTGTGTGTGTGTGTGTGTGTGTGTGTGTGTGTGTGTGTGTGTCTCTGGTAACCCCTCTGTCCCCCCGTCTCCTCCAGCATGGAGCGGATGTCCGAGGAGGCGCTGAGGCTCAACCTGCTGAAGCGAGGCCTGGAGTCGCCCAGCGAGCGAGAGGAGGCGCTGGCCAAGCGCCTCAAGATGGAGGGCCACGAGGCCATGGAGCGCCTCAAGATGCTGGCGCTGCTCAAGCGCAAGGACCTCGCCGACCTGGCGGCCCTGGAGGTCGGGGGGCCCATGGGCGACGGCAAGGGGCCCGGAGCCAGCACCCTCCACCACCACCAGAGTCTCATGGGCGCCGTTTACGAGGAGAAGATGAACGGGAGTCTTCGGCTGGGAGGCCACGGCAGCCATATTGGCCCCAGTAAGAATGGGAAGGAGAACATGATGGACGAGCCGGTGGACATGAGCGCTGGGAGAAGATGGTGAGAATACCGTCTTTACACGTAAGAACAGACATCTCTACTCAAACACGTGACAGAGTAGGAAACGTACACGTGTGACCAATAGGAAGCCCGGATGAAAAGACCGTCAAAGACGTGTGATTGTTTCCACCTGCTGTCCCACGTCATCGGGTGTCACGTGAGGAGGAGGAAGGACCAGGGGGCGGAGCCTGCTGCTCTCACTGATCTATACGTTGTCACACAGCACAGGCTGTTTGACTTGATTTGCATAACAAAATAATTCTGGACCCTGTTCACATAAAGTATGCACGTATGTAGTAATGCGTCTAATACACAGGTCAGACCGCCTGTCGGGTGGATCTCAGTTTCTCTTTCTTCCTCTAAGTCTTCCCATGCAGGCTCCGTGACAGTGCTCCATTATTTACTGTGAGCGGCAGGCTTCTTGTTTGGGGAACAGATCTGAAGGTTTCTTTTCCCTTTTCTTCCCCCCTGAAAGGTTTTTTCTGATTTTATTTAGTTGGGGTGGTTTGTCCTGATCCGATGCGAGGTCCTGGGATCAGGATGCTGTGTGTGTACAGCAAAGCCCTCTGAGGGGAGGATGTTATTATTCTGGGCTGGACACAGTAAACTGAACTGAATATCTTTGAAGATCACTCCGGACCAGCATGGGTGGTTTACCCATGCTGGTCCGGAGGGACATGGCATCAAACCCACTCACAAGTAAATAGCAATAATAACAACAACATGCTAGGTCAGGTGATCTCACTGACCAGTGAGTGATATAGCTAGCGATGACATCATGGCCACCCAGCTGTTCTGCTCCCTACCAGAGAAGACTCCCCACATACGGAAAACAACTTGTATATTGTTCATTTATAAATCTTATTTGATGATGATACAGAGCGGCTGTTCTTACAGAAACAGACGTTCACCTAATTAGCTACAAACCAAATAATTGTACAGTTGATGTGAAGCTGTGTTAGAAACACAACCCTGGACTTAGATCATGTTATTATTTTGAATGAGTCCCTCAGATGGACCCAGTCTGACCGTACCAGATCAGAGACTGATCGGATCCAATATGGTCGCCTTCATGTCACCCATTGGTTTGTGAACTGCGGCTTTGCGGTTATGTCATCTTGGTTTTCTTTCAACCCGCTGTGACGCCAGTGGGAGGAGCCAAGTACAACAAACCCTTTAACACGTGGTTTTTAGGCCACTAAGAATTCACTTTAATAAAATATAGAAACCCTGTGAAGGAGTGAAAGTTGTGAGCCTGAACACTCCCAGGCTGGACAGCGTCGTGTGCTAAAGCGTCCGCTGCATTATGCGATGTTTTGTCCTCTCTGCCCCCCCCTGAAGTGGCCCCCTGCTGGCCAGGAGGAAGAATCCTGGTTGAAGGCACTCTCATTGCCAAGATGTCCCATGGGGCTTTGCAGTCTGTACAGCATGCAGCACCCACTGTCCTTGAGGCCTTTACACAACAGGGTTGCTCTTTTATTTTTGAGATGCAATCAATTGCTTTTGCACCCCGAATGAAGCGTCAGCGTATCCCCTAGTGCAGCGCACGAGGCTCCAGCCCTCACCCAACCCAGGCTCTGTGGTCAGCCCAGGGAAACGTGACTCTTCCTTTGATTACTCCTCAAAGCTGCCAGGAGCTTCGGCCCTACGTCCGCCAGACCGATAGCACCCTGACATTGCTGCTGCCATGACAACCATGCAAGTACTGGGCATGGTAGAGTTATTACGACTGAAGGATAACGAAGCTTTTATTCTGAAGGTGTTCAAAATTAGCCACTTCCAAAAGTTTAGGCGAAAACGATTACTTTTAATATTTGTATTTAAAGGACTACTTCCACAGGAGTGGGTGTTTATATATTTAGATTTTAAATTGAATGAAATGACGTAAAGATCTTAAAGATGAAAACAGTCGTCTACGACTACATTCGGAGCCTTCGACATTATATTTAATGATTTTGTTTGTGTACAGTACGGCAATACAGATAGGACACACAAAAGAAACAAAAACAAAATGCTATTAAATTAGCATAATTCTTAGAGGACATTAAGGGGCATGTGTTGCCTCTCCTCGTGGTATCAGGGGCAACATTATATTTCTTAGGGGCAGTGTTGACCTTTGACCCGGTGTGTTCCTGATGCCGCCTCGGCTCCATGTCCACATCCAGTGTTGATGACAACCAGATTCTCCTAAACGTGCTCCTCTGTCCTCTCCGGTGTAGCGACGTGGACCTGGACAGACGAACTCCGTCTCCAGACGTCATCATCCTGTCGGACAACGAGGCGTCCAGTCCCAGAACCACACCGCGGCCCGAGGAGCGCCTGCACCACGCCAACCTGGACCTGTTCAAGGTGAGGCCTCGGGACGTGATGGACCTCAAGACATGTCAGTCAGGAGGACGTCTGGACGGTCCTCGGGACAAGTCATCATTTAGGACGGCGTATGTAGACCGCCTTGAGGTCCCAGGATCCTCTAGGAGCCTTTAGGTCCCAGGAGTCTCTAGGAGTCTTTAGGTCCCAGGAGTCTCTAGGAGTCTTTAGGTCCCAGGAGTCTCTAGGAGTCTTTAGGTCCCAGGAGTCTCTAGGAGTCTTTAGGTTCCAGGAGTATCTAGGAGTCTCTGTCCCAGGAGTCTTTAGGTCCCAGGAGTCGCTAGGAGTCTTTAGGTCACAGGTATCTCGAGGGGTCTTTATGTTCCAGGTGTCTCTAGGAGTCTTTAGGTCCCAGGAGTCTCCAGGAGTCTTTAGGTCCCAGGAGTCTCTAGGAGTCTTTAGGTCCCAGGAGTCTCCAGGAGTCTTTAGGTCCCAGGAGTCTCTAGGAGTCTTTAGGTCACAGGAGTCTCTATGAGTCTTTAGGTCCCAGGTGTCTCTAGGAGTCTTGAGATCCCAGGTGTTTCTAGGAGACTTTAGGTCACAGGTGTCTCTAGGAGTCTCTAGGAATCTTTAGGTCCCAGGTGTCTCTAGGAGTATTTAGGTCCCAGGTGTTTCTAGGAGTCTTTAGGTCACAGGTGTCTCTAGGAGTCTCTAGGAGTATTTAGGTCACAGGTGTCTCTAGGAGTATTTAGGTCCCAGGTGTTTATACGAGTCTTTAGATCACAGGTGTCTCTAGGAGTATTTAGGTCACAGGTGTCTCTAGGAGTATTTAGGTCACAGGTGTCTCTAGGAGTCTCTAGGAGTCTTTAGGTCACAGGTGTCTCTAGGAGTCTCTAGGAGTCTTTAGGTCACAGGTGTCTCTAGGAGTCTTTAGGTCACAGGTGTCTCTAGGAGTATTTAGGTCCCAGGTGTCTCTAGGAGTCTTTACGTCCCAGGTGTCTCTAGGAGTATTTAGGTCCCAGGTGTTTCTAGGAGTCTTTAGGTCCCAGGTGTCTCTAGGAGTCTTTAGGTCACAGGTGTCTCTAGGAGTCTTTAGGTCACAGGTGTCTCTAGGAGTATTTAGGTCACAGGTGTTTCTATGAGTCTTTAGGTCACAGGTGTCTCTAGGAGTCTTTAGGTCCCAGGTGTCTCTAGGAGTAATTAGGTCACAGGTGTTTCTAGGAGTCTTTAGGTCACAGGTGTCTCTAGGAGTCTTTAGGTCCCAGGTGTCTCTAGGAGTAATTAGGTCCCAGGTGTCTCTAGGAGTAATTAGGTCCCAGGTGTCTCTAGGAGTCTTTAGGTCCCAGGTGTCTCTAGGAGTATTTAGGTCACAGGTGTTTCTAGGAGTCTTTAGGTCACAGGTGTCTCTGAGTCTTTAGATCACAGGTGTCTCTAGGAGTCTCTAGGAGTATTTAGGTCACAGGTGTCTCTAGGAGTCTTTAGGTCACAGGTGTCTCTAGGAGTCTTTAGGTCACAGGTGTTTCTAGGAGTCTTTAGGTCCCAGGTGTCTCTAGGAGTCTTTAGGTCCCAGGTGTCTCTAGGAGTCTTTAGGTCCCAGGTGTCTCTAGGAGTCTTTAGGTCCCAGGTGTCTCTAGGAGTCTTTAGGTCACAGGTGTCTCTAGGAGTAATTAGGTCCCAGGTGTCTCTAGGAGTCTTTAGGTCACAGGTGTCTCTTGGAGTAATTAGGTCCCAGGTGTCTCTAGGAGTCTTTAGGTTACAGGTGTCTCTAGGAGTAATTAGGTCCCAGGTGTCTCTAGGAGTAATTAGGTCCCAGGTGTCTCTAGGAGTCTTTAGGTCACAGGTGTCTCTAGGAGTCTTTAGGTCACAGGTGTCTCTAGGAGTCTTTAGGTCCCAGGTGTCTCTAGGAGTCTTTAGGTCACAGGTGTCTCTAGGAGTCTTTAGGTCACAGGTGTCTCTAGGAGTCTCTATGAGTCTTTAGGTCCCAAGTGTCTCTAGGAGTCTTTAGGTCCCAGGTGTCTCTAGGAGTCTTTAGGTCACAGGTGTCTCTATGAGTCTTTACGTCACAGGTGTTTCTAGGAGACTTTAGATCACAGGTGTCTCTAGGAGTCTCTAGGAATCTTTAGGTCCCAGGTGTCTCTAGGAGTATTTAGGTCCCAGGTGTTTCTAGGAGTCTTTAGGTCACAGGTGTCTCTAGGAGTCTTTAGGTCCCAGGTGTTTATACGAGTCTTTAGATCACAGGTGTCTCTAGGAGTATTTAGGTCACAGGTGTCTCTAGGAGTATTTAGGTCCCAGGTGTTTATACGAGTCTTTAGATCACAGGTGTCTCTAGGAGTATTTAGGTCACAGGTGTCTCTAGGAGTCTTTAGGTCACAGGTGTCTCTAGGAGTCTCTAGGAGTCTTTAGGTCACAGGTGTCTCTAGGAGTCTTTAGGTCACAGGTGTCTCTAGGAGTCTCTAGGAGTCTTTAGGTCACAGGTGTCTCTAGGAGTATTTAGGTCCCAGGTGTCTCTAGGAGTCTTTAGGTCCCAGGTGTCTCTAGGAGTCTTTAGGTCCCAGGTGTCTCTATGAGTCTTTAGGTCACAGGTGTCTCTAGGAGTCTTTAGGTCACAGGTGTCTCTAGGAGTATTTAGGTCCCAGGTGTTTCTAGGAGTCTTTAGGTCACAGGTGTCTCTAGGAGTCTTTAGATCACAGGTGTCTCTAGGAGTATTTAGGTCACAGGTGTTTCTAGGAGTCTTTAGGTCCCAGGTGTTTCTAGGAGTCTTTAGGTCACAGGTGTCTCTAGGAGTATTTAGGTCCCAGGTGTTTCTAGGAGTCTTTAGGTCACAGGTGTCTCTAGGAGTCTTTAGATCACAGGTGTCTCTAGGAGTCTCTAGGAGTATTTAGGTCACAGGTGTCTCTAGGAGTCTTTAGGTCACAGGTGTCTCTATGAGTCTTTAGGTCACAGGTGTCTCTAGGAGTCTTTAGGTCACAGGTGTCTCTAGGAGTCTTTAGGTCCCAGGTGTCTCTAGGAGTCTTTAGGTCCCAGGTGTCTCTAGCAGTCTTTAGGTCACAGGTGTCTCTAGGAGTAATTAGGTCCCAGGTGTCTCTAGGAGTCTTTAGGTCACAGGTGTCTCTAGGAGTAATTAGGTCCCAGGTGTCTCTAGGAGTCTTTAGGTCACAGGTGTCTCTAGGAGTAATTAGGTCCCAGGTGTCTCTTGGAGTCTTTAGGTCCCAGGTGTCTCTAGGAGTAATTAGGTCCCAGGTGTCTCTAGGAGTCTTTAGGTCACAGGTGTCTCTAGGAGTAATTAGGTCCCAGGTGTCTCTAGGAGTCTTTAGGTCACAGGTGTCTCTAGGAGTCTCTATGAGTCTTTAGGTCCCAAGTGTCTCTAGGAGTCTTTAGGTCACAGGTGTCTCTATGAGTCTTTACGTCACAGGTGTCTCTAGGAGTCTTTAGGTCCCAGGTGTCTCTAGGAGTCTCTATGAGTCTTTAGGTCCCAAGTGTCTCTAGGAGTCTTTAGGTCCCAGGTGTCTCTTGGGGTCCCAGGTGTCTCTCTGGGTCTCGGGGTCCCAGGTGTCTCTGGGGGCCTCGGGGTCCCAGGTGTCTCTGGGAGTCTCGGGGTCCCAGGTGTCTCATGTCCCTGTGGCGCTCCAGGGGAAGACGGGGGAGGAGCGGCAGCAGATGATCAAGGCCCTGAGGGAGGAGCTCCGCCTGGAGGAGGCTCGGCTGGTGCTGCTCAAGAAGCTCCGTCAGAGTCAGATGCAGAAGGAGAACGTGGTGCAGAAGGTCGGTGCCGTTACCGTGGCGACTCATGTCAAACTGATGAATAACTGTATGACGTCGTCTCATGAGGGATTCATCTCCTCGACGATGAAGATCTGCTCATCTTTTGGCCTTCACTGGGCTCCACATGCTCAGCTTCATCTGAATGCATCATTTACATCCAATCGTATGAGCGTATTATTCAGAAAAGTATAACAAGTACTTTAAGTATATTTTAATGCTTCAGTAACACTTTGAACACAGGACTTTTTTTACCAAGGGCCACATGTTCCCTCATGAGACGATGTTGTCCTCTTGTCCCACATTGTTTACGGTCCTCCTGTCAAACTTTGTGTGCCGATGCTCAATGTCGTCCTTTAATGTTATATTAAAAGCTGCTCCTACAAGTACCAGGATGCATCGGGGGACAAGGACACTAAATACACTCAAAATGTCAATGAAAGAAATATTGATACACCTAAACCCAAAAATACAAGTACACAAAAAGTACAAGTACACCACCTGGTTTGATTCTAAATACCTGAGTCAGTCCACACATTGCATTGTAAAGAGTCTATTGTAGTCCTGGTCCATAACATAATGTTACACCAGCTTGGAGCATCACTGCAGTGTGTGTAGCTGCACACACATCCGGATCACTGCGGGCGTTGTTCACACTCCATACAGTGGAACACAGGCAAACCTCCCAGAGGAAGCTTCTCCATTCACACAGCATGGTGGCTTGTACTGAGCCTTGGTATTCACAAGATGTTGCAGTGTGTGTCTTTGGGAAAACAACAGGTGTCAATCGTATGTATTCCACAAATATGACTTTTAAATTTCCTGAACTGCTGAAGACATGTGTGATCACGGTCAGGCTCCCGGAACTTAAGACTTTCAGGCTTTTGGTGTGAGTGTAAGTGAAGATCTGAGGAGCTCTTCCCCCACTGAGCGTAACTCATAAACACCATGTCAGGGTTTACATGTTGCTCTATTCAACACATCACGCTTACATGTTTGAATATATTCCAGTTTCCATTGATCTCACTAAACTATCAGAATACATTTCTGTACAGATCATCATGAAATGTTTATTACTTCATTCATAACACACACCGTGGTGTACAACCGGCCGCTCTGATTGGTGGTTCTGAGGTAAGCGTGGCACTAGTGGTGAGTGTTACATGTAGTTCTGGTTGAGGTGTAAACGATGCTGTCACCTGATGTGCGCTGTTGAAGTAGTGTGTAGTAGTCCATGTGACGTCCGTGCTGTGTGTGCTGCGTTCAGGTCCCGGTGGTCCAGAACGCTGCGTCCTCCGTGCAGCCGCCTCCCACCCACAGCTCTCCTGGCCTGGGGAAGCTGCCCATGAGGCCGGGCCTGCACAGCACCGAGCCCCAGAACATCCGCAATGCACAGGTGTGTGTCTGTGTGTGTGTGTGTGTGTGTCTGTGTGTGTGTGTGTCTGTCTTCAGGCTACATTAACATGAATTCGCCGATGTTGCTCAGCAGTACCTCGGCGGGACCGCTCCGTCCCGCTCTGAGTGAGAGACGGCCTCCTGCTGGGAGCCTTTGTTCTTCATGACGTCGCCCCGTTCCTCCATTACATGTTGAGACGCTCTTAAATATTCAGCACATTTCTGTGTGTGTGACATTCTGCCTGGTTTGTTGTCACTTCACTCAGCGAGCAGCTGTTGCCCCCTGCTGGCCGCACTGGGTATAACGTCTCAACCGCAGTACAGAGGCTCTCACTACAGCTGGCCTGTGGTAACTCATTCCAACATGGGTGGCTCGTGAATAAGGGGCGGGGCCAGGGGAATAGGCTACAAATAGAGTTGACCTGTATGCAAATGAGGCATTGTCTTAAAAGAAATCTACACATGCAAAGAGACATGGTGGTAAAATAATCACCTTCATGTGTGAGTTGGTTGTTTTCTATCCACTGGTGTGGACGGTAGTACACACAGTACACACTTTACACAGTACACACACAAGTATTGTATTGGGTCCAACTCATACAACGTCATGCAGTAAATCCCCCCTCCATAAATGTTATACAGTCATGATTTACCTTTTTTTTGTTCTTCAAAGCTCGTGTTAAATTGTATGGCATCACCATGGTGACGGGTGTTTCTAATATTATGTCCACAGTATTCATACCAATGGTGGTAGACTAAATATTATAAATGCAAACGTCGTACGTGAGCATTGAGTGCAGGACAGTTTGACTAAGCTGTGTACGCTCTAGGTGGGGAACCAGAACCGACCCGCTTCACGCCGCAGTAAAGCAGCTGGCAGCTGATTGAGACGCTCCAAAAGAGTTTTACATGTTAAGTGTGACTTAAGGGTTGGAGTTTAGTAGCATTTCATCAAAGATGCATATCGTATCCACCCTCATTTAAAGCATTAATGTTTAGCTTTCATCCTGCTTCACACCAGGCTGTTAGTACATGGACACATACGTCGTGTTCCAGGTTGTGACGATGCAAGAGGAGCTCACTGTGTCCCGTTTGATAAGCTGAACACTGACTGAGAGGTGCTCTCTGGCCCTCCTCCTCTCTGTAGGGTCACACGGTCATCAGGTCAGCAGCCAATGCCAGCCTGCCCCCCATGATGATGTCACAGCGAGTCATCGCCCCCAACCCCGCCCAGCTGCAGGGCCAGAGGATCTCCTCCAAGCCGGGCATGACCCGCTCCAACAGCATGGCCAACCCCGTCAGCTACCAGCAGGTAAACGGAGCCCGAGCGGCACGAGGAGCGTGTGTGTTGGGTTGGGATGTAAATGTTGCAGCGAGTGAGAGGTAGAGAGCAGCACATTAGGAAGATGAGTATTCAGACACAGCATGTACGGTCATAGGACTGCCTTAATGCGTTCAAAGGGAAACCAGAACGTCAGGCTTTTCTTTACGCGGGAAATAGTAGCAACATCCCTCCTGACTTCAATGTCACGGATATGTGTTTATGCTTAGAAATGTGATTTTACTTTTCTAAGCAGTAGAGAATGTGTGTGTGTGTGTGTGTGTGTGTGTGTGTGTGTGTGTGTGTGTGTGCAGGCCAGCCAGCAGGTGGCAGCGTCCCAGCGCTCGGGCTCCAGCGCCATGTACATGAACCTGGCCCACATGCAGGCGGCCGCGGCCGGCGGCGCGGCGGGCGGCATGGGCGGAGCCTCGGCCGTCAGCCCGTCCACCATGTCCAACTCGGCCGGAGGGGGCGTGAGCTCCATGGCCGACCAGGCCAGCAGCCAGGCGGCGGCCAAGCTGGCCCTGAGGAAGCAGCTGGAGAAAACCCTGCTGGAGATCCCTCCGCCCAAGCCCCCCGCTCCACTCCTCCACTTCCTGCCCTCTGCCGCCAACAGCGAGTTCATCTACATGGTGGGGCTGGAGGAGGTGGTGCAGAGTGTGCTCGACAGTCAGGGTAAGCAGCTTCACAGAAGCAGTCCTTCGCCCCGTGAGAACCAACTGATGGAACGCTCCCCTGTGCAGGTAAACTCCGAGGCACGCTGGGGCGCATGGAGCCCTTCTTCTGCGCCCAGTGCAGAACCGACTTCACGCCCCACTGGAAGCAGGAGAAGAGTGGGCGGATCCTCTGCGAGCAGTGCATGACCTCCAATCAGAAGAAGGCTCTGAAGGCGGAGCACACCAACCGGCTGAAGAACGCCTTCGTGAAGGCCCTGCAGCAGGAGCAGGTCAGCACCACTCGGAGACGTCTCACAGCACACGGAGATGAGACGGGATGTTTAGTAAAGATATAGATATGAGACATGATGTTTAGTAAAGATATAGATATGAGACATGATGTTTAGTAAAGCTATAGATATGAGACATGATGTTCAGTAAAGCTATGCATATGAGACTGAACACTGTCTGTGAGCTTGTAGCTGGACTCATCAGTCTGTGAGCTGTCTGTGACTGAGTTGTCCTTCCTAAGCAGTGCTTCTCAAACTAAATCACTAAGTCCCAGACACACCATGAGTGCAGAGACGTGTGGCCCTCTGTGTCGTCAGTGTTAGTGGCTCCAACGAGCTGCTCTCCACCACCAAGATGTTTAGTGGCAGGCTTGATTCATGCTCAATGTTGAGCTTTTATTTTGAAGGGCACCAGAGGCAGGATCCCGGCCAGGCGAGCAGGCGAATGGGTGTGTCTGTTGTAACCGGTGTCCCCCCATGTGTGTCCGTGCCAGGAGATTGAGCAGAGGCTGCAGCAGCAGGCGGCCCTCTCCCCAAGCTCCGCCCCCACCGGCCCCAACGCCTCCAAGACCGACTCCATGATGCGGAATCACGCACTGCGTCAGGTACACGGCCACGCCCCCTCACGCCGCCTCACGCCACACCCACTGGTCTGGAGGGGACCCTCTGAACAACAATGTTTAACACTGGAGTGATTATGGGATGTCTGTGCTGTAGAGTGACTATGGGATGTCTGTGCTGTGGAGTGACTATGGGATGTCTGTGCTGTGGAGTGACTATGGGATGTCTGTGCTGTGGAGTGACTATGGGATGTCTGTGCTGTGGAGTGATTATGGGATGTCTGTGCTGTGGAGTGATTATGGGATGTCTGTGCTGTGGAGTGATTATGGGATGTCTGTGCTCAGGCCCCCCAGCCTCAGGCCTCCATGCAGCGCGGCTTGTCCAACTCGGCGCGCGGCGTCCTGTCTAACTTCGCTCAGGCCTCCCAGCTGTCGGTGGCCAGCAGCCTGATGGGGATGACCGGCGGCAAGCACTGTGGCAACAGGATGCAGCACGACAGCCGGCGCCAGATCTACAACATCCCAGGTACCACTGGACACCTGTGTGTGTGTGTGTGTGTGTGTGTGTGTCACACCTGTAGCCCGCTGACGGCCGTGTGTGTGTCTTGTCCCCGCAGGGTTAAATATTGCCTATCTGAACCCGGTGGCCGTCGGAGCCCATAAGAGCGCCAGCTTAGCGGACCGGCAGAGAGAGTACCTGTTGGACATGATCCCTCCTCGGTCCATATCGCAGTCCATCACCGGACAGAAATGAGCCCCCCCCCCCCCTACCCCACACTGAAGCACTCCCAGATCCCCCCCCATCGCATGCAGTGCCTGTCCGCGTGCCTACCGTAGACCAACCCATGACCACCACCAAGTCGGACAAAGACACTAAACTGTCATCTCAAATGTTCTTATTATAGTAGACGTTGTTTAACAATTATAATTCCCATTATTATTGCTGTTGGTAGCACTATTATTATTATTATTATTATTATACCTGCAACTACCATTTTTGCTTCAGTTACAATTATTCCTTTTGCTTTTAGTCGTTTCTTTCCCACGCGGCCGGCGCTCTCGTCGGGTTTCTCTTCCGCTCCATTCTAAAGCTAAGATGTGACTCTAGTGACACGCCATCGACAGGGTGCATTCTGGTTGCTATGCAACGTAAAGTTCAACGACTTTGAAGCTTTGTATAAAAGTGTTAGCCCCGCTAACGTGGCGTAACGACGTGAAACATTTTGGGATGGGAACAGACACGAGAGGTCACATGACCCCGAGAGCGCCACGCCTCACCACCACCACCGTGTGGAGGAGCTGGAGGTGACCGGCAGCCAGATGTGTACAAAGAGAATCCTATGTGGTCGCCCCCCCCCCCCCCATCACGGGGTCCTCATCGTCTCATTTTATCAGTCCCCCGGTGGATGGAACTCTAACACATGGGCGGAGCCTCAACGTCTGGACTCCAGCCAGAGGAACGCCGGACTCGCCAGTATTCATGGTGTCCACGAGGAGAGAGGCGGAATTTTGTACTTCCCATCTCACCCCCCCCCCCTCCTCCTCCTCAGTACCTTTTGGTGATCCAGTATGCACAGACTGAACCCGTATTACCCAGCAGCCCCTCTTGGCGTCACGTGTTCATCGAGGACAAAGTGGAAAGAACTCCAACCTGAAGGAGGAAAAGCATTTCACCCAGAGCAGAAGTCTGGGTTCCTTTTCTTGTTATATTTTGTTGTTTTTTTAGATTGTATCCTGATTGTTGACCCCCCCCCCTTCCCCTTCCCATCCCCCCAACCTTTCCTTATTGTTTTTACATGGATAGTTTGTTTGTTTGTTTGTTTTGCGGCGTCTCCTCCTGAAAGGGGGGCTCACCTGAGAGGTGTCGGCCCCCGGAGACGATAATAATCATCATAGCTAAAAACAGAAACTATTGTAATATCTGTCTGGATGTACAGACGGGCCGGACCAGAACCCCGGACGTGTGGATTATATCTTTAATGGGAGAGACGAGGATCAATCACCGTGTGCATCGCTATGCACACAACATGGAGCACTTTGCATATATACAATGGGGAAAACTCTTCTTTTCCTTTTTCTTTTTCTTTTTGTTAAAGAAGAAAAGAATGTGGCAACCAGAGTGGCGGAGGATGAGAGGGAGACGAAAGGATGACCACGGCCACGATGCTCATGTCGTAACACACAGACACACGGACCTCTCCTCCGTCCGGTCCGATGGGTTTCACCAGAACATCGAGCTGGACCTACGAGCGCGTCCAGCAGCGACGTCCCCACGGCGTCCGCTGTCACGGAGCCGACGCCACAACGGGCGCAGTGTTACTCGCGGTGGCGGTGCTGGTTCAGAGCTGTGGGGGGGCGGGGCCTCGGGTGACTCTTTGAGGTCATGCGTCTGATTGGCCGGCTTACTGTCGGATGACACGTGTCACACAGCGTCCCAGGGCCCGGGGTCCGCCGTTGACAGCAGACTGAACCCGTTGCCGGGGGTTACGGGTGGCCATGTTGGATTCCTTGGGCTCCTGGGCAGCAGTGTGGTTTCACTCGGTGTGTATCGTGTCGTCATGCTAACGGTGTGAGCTGACAGTAAACGCTGTGTCAGCGTTCTACCCGTTAACCCTGAGCGTGGTCACATCCTGGATTGGCATCAACACGTGCACAATGCTACGCTACGGCTGTTAAACAAATCTCTGCTTTCTCAACCACCAGCCATCTTCTTGACAGAATTACTTTGGTGCAGATAACGTTCACAGATTGTTTACCGTAACCTCTGACCCACAATCTGACTTGTGACCCAACAGGTGACATCTATAATCAGATGTCCTGTTCCTTTAAGGGCCTGGTCACGAGACCCTAACGTCCAGGGCGGACTTTATATTCTCTAGGAGGAGGTCGGGGAGCTTTGAGCTGGGATCTCTTGTGTGTGCTCCATGTTGAGCATCAGGAACACAAGAATCCTTCCCCCGCATAAAGTAGTCCTTCCTGACCACGGCTCATGCATCCATGGGCTCAATGAACCAGCAACTGAGGGGGCGGGACTTATGATTGGTCAAGTAGGCGCTCTCTGGTCTCTCTTTGCAGTTGGACCAACAGGAAGTCCTTTAAAACACACTGGCCAATGGTAGCGGAGCAGAGGAGGAGCCTCCTGAGCTCTGCTCTCTAAGGACACTCACACAGCGCCACCGTAATACCGAGGTTCTAGGTGTCTGGTTCTGTCGACAAGACCGTAATACCGAGGTTCTAGGTCTCTCGTTCTGTCGACATGACCGTAATACCGAGGTTCTAGGTCTCTGGTTCTGTCGACATGACCGTAATACCGAGGTTCTAGGTCTCTGGTTCTGTCGACATGACCGTAATACCGAGGTTCTAGGTCTCTGGTTCTGTCGACATGACCATAATACCGAGGTTCTAGGTGTCTGGTTCTGTCGACATGACCGCAATACCGACGTTCTAGGTCTCTGGTTCTGTCGACATGACCGTAATACAGACGTTCTAGGTTTCTGGTTCTGTTGACATGACCTTAATACAGACGTTCTAGGTGTCTGGTTCTGTTGACATGACCGTAAAACTGACGTTCTAGGTGTCTGGTTCTGTCGACATGACCGTAATACAGACTTTCTAGGTGTCTGGTTCTGTCGACATGACCGTAATACAGACTTTCTAGGTTTCTGGTTCTGTTGACATGACCTTAATACAGACGTTCTAGGTGTCTGGTTCTGTTGACGTGACTGTGTGGCGTGAAATTGCTGCCTCAGCACTTCTCTTCATCTTCTCTGTGAACCTGTGTCCCTGTTGCTCCGCCCACTTCCTGTCCACATGTCGGTCCTGGGTTCTCCAACCTGTTCTGGTTCATCCGGTTCTGTTGGATCCAGACCGGCCCGTCAGACTTAGGCCAAGACTATGAACCTAGGATTAGATTCCGAGATCAATATTCCCTTTGAGAGGTTGCAATTGGATCTCCAGATATATTTTCCTGAGTTCTTGATGTCTGGGATGAGTTGGTCCTGGTTCAGGTCTGGGATGAGTTGGTCCTGGTTCAGGTCTGGGATGAGTTGGTCCTGGTTCAGGTCTGGGATGAGTTGGTCCTGGTTCTGTTGGGTCTCGTTGTTTTCGGGCTGCAGATCTTTTTCTTGGAATCCAAAACATTTCAATCTGAATCTTTTCCAGATGTCTCAGTGAGTTCTGTTTTTTCTTTCTATCGCAGTTTTAAAAAATAAAATAAACAAATGTATGACTATGACATAAATGACTCACTATTTGCTAGGTTTGAAGTAATAATGACTTATTGTACATAAGCATTTTCTCCTTGTACTGAAAACATAAAATTAAATGGTTGTATATCGTGTAGAGAAGCAAACAAAGCCATGAATATTGTGAAGCTGTCATTTGTTTTGTGATCATGTGTTCTTGTGTAACGATGTGCAAAATGTTCGGATTCCTTTGTTCCTCTCCAAGCCGCCTCCCAGAATGCATCACTTTGATTGGACACTCGTTAGCAGGAAGGTGCTCATTGGTTCAGACCGTCGGCTTCACATTACTGGTAGTTTACTGGTAGCTCACATAACTGGTAGTTCACATTACTGGTAGTTCACATTACTGGTAGTTTACTGGTAACTCACATAACTGGTAGTTCACATTACTGGTAGTTGTCATAACTGGTAGTTTACTGGTAGCTCACATAACTGGTCGTTCACATTACTGGTAGTTTCCTGGTAGTTGTCATTACTGGTAGTTCACATTACTGGTAGTTGTCATTACTGGTAGTTCACATAACTGGTAGTTGTCATTATTGGTAGTTCACATTACTAGTAGTTCACATTACTGGTAGTTATCATTACTAGTAGTTCACATTACTGGTAGTTCACATTACTGGTAGTTTACTGGTAGTTGTCATTACTAGTAGTTCACATTACTGGTAGTTTACTGGTAGTTGTCATTACTGGTAGTTCACATTACTGGTAGTTGTCATTACTGGTAGTTAACATTACTGGTAGTTGTCATTACTAGTAGTTCACATTACTGGTAGTTGTCATTACTGGTAGTTCACATTACTAGTAGTTGTCATTACTGGTAGTTCACATTACTAGTAGTTCACATTACTGGTAGTTGTCATTACTAGTAGTTCACATTACTGGTAGTTGTCATTACTGGTAGTTCTCTACTGGTATTCTACTGGTATGTCCTACAGAATGTTTCATTGAATGTGTTGGAGGACCCTCCTCACTGGTCTGACTGGTGCACCAGTGTGATACTGGTTTCTCTCTAGAGCTCCAGACTGGGGTCTTTTTCAGATTCACATATATTCTCCATACTTGAAGCCGTTCCACACGTTGACCCCTGGAGTGACCTCCGGCCTGTTGAAACGAGTCGTGAGGCGTGACGGTGACTCTCAGCAGCACACAGGGAGTCAGATCTACCTGGAAGTCAAAGCTGCTTTAGCTCAGTGGGGTAAGAGGGCCGTCCTGCAACCGCAGGGTTGTGGGTTCGATCCCCGCTCTCCCCATTAGTTGCAAGTCGAAGTGTCCTTGAGCAAGGCACTGAACCCCTAGTTGCTTCCCGGGCGCTTCACCGCAGCCCACTGCTCCTTAATAACTAAGGATGGGTTAAATGCAGAGAACTAATTTCCCCTTGGGGATTAATAAAAGTGTATATTCTTCTACGCAGGAGAACGTGTGTCGACGAACAATCAGTTAATACAAGTTATTAAGCTTAATCACAGCATATTAATGTGAACTCTTGGAATAGGTGGCATATAACGTGAGTTGTACCAGTGAATATGACACGAGATAGCAGCTCTGACCGCCGTAAGCGGCCGACCCTGAACCGGTGACCCCCTCCTGCCGCCGCTGCCCTCTCCTGTCTGACTGCGTTGCTCACGAGGGAAACGTTGAACTTCTAATCAGTTTTTATCAATTTTGCGTTGACGTTTTGCATAATGTCGACGGTGCTGAACCTCTGGAGAGAACGAGAGGATGAAACCCACCGGAAACACTCGAGTCCTTTTTGTGTTGCTGACATCAATCCTGACCTTTTGCACATACTTGATATTTAACGGTCTTCAAAAAAGTAAAAGAAAATAATGCTGTTTGAATACTGCCAGTTGACAATTATGCATTGATTGAAAAAAAAAAATAAGCTAATTTTGGAGGAAATAACTTTGTAATATTTATCTCTTGCAAGCTATGTTTAATAAAGGTTGAAACAATTTGCTTTCCAGTTTGACTTCATTCACCTTTTTGTTCCTTCAGTGCACATAACAGCTGTTTATGTCACTCTGAGTACTTATTGTTATCGCTGCATTTAAACTTTTCATTTTATGCTCAACATTTGGGAAATTTGGTCACAAATGGAACTTCATAATTATGAATTCATAATGTTTACCTTTTACCTCATAATTATAACTTTATTTCATAATTATGACTTCATCTCATAATTATAACTTTTCTTCTCATAATTATAACTTTTCACCTCATAATTATAACTTTTGTATGTCATCATAAATTTTGTATCTCATAATTATAACTTTTCATCTCATAATTATAACTTTTGTATCTCATAATTATGACTGTTTCATAGTTATATCTTTAAGCCTCATAATCATGACCATGGGAATATTTTCATCAGATTAAGTTCTTTCATTTAAAATGGGCTTTCACAGATGTTACTATTCAACAACTTAAACATGTTTAAGGAAAAAAGAGTTTGGAAGTTGTTCTGAACTGGTTGCTAAGCAACAGCTTCCCCTCAAGGGCCTGCAGCTGCTCCTGGAGCCACTAGGGGTCAGTGTTGCGCTGTCATGCGTTTAAATCCAGGAGTCAGATACTTTCTGAAGGAGTGAAGGAACTTGGCAGAGAAGTTCTTTCACATCAAATAATGAGAAAAGACAATCAATGGAGTTAGAAAGTGAACTATATCAGCAGGGCTATGACAGGAGTCATCACGAAGGAGCAATGTGGTACGTCCATAAGGAGAGAGGAGAGGAGAGAGGTTCTCAGTGTATCCTAGATGTCCATAAGGAGAGAGGAGAGGAGAGAGGTGCTCAGTGTATCCTAAACATT
This sequence comes from Pseudoliparis swirei, assembly GCF_029220125.1. Taxonomy (NCBI): domain Eukaryota; kingdom Metazoa; phylum Chordata; class Actinopteri; order Perciformes; family Liparidae; genus Pseudoliparis; species Pseudoliparis swirei. Next base: position 934,509 of record NC_079388.1, read on the forward strand.
CATAAGGAGAGAGGAGAGGGGAGAGGTGCTCAGTGTATCCTAAACGTCCATAAGGAGAGAGGAGAGAGGTGCTCAGTGTATCCTAAACGTCCATAAGGAGAGGAGAGAAGAGAGGAGAGCGCAGTGTATCCTAAACGTCCATAAGGGGAGAGGAGAGGAGAGAGGTGCTCAGTGTATCCTAAATGTCCATAAGGAGAGAGGAGAGGAGAGAGGAGCTCAGTGTATCCAAGAGGAGATAGGAGCTCAGTGTATCCTAGAGGAGAGAGGTGCTCAGTGTATCCGAGAGGAGATAGGAGCTCAGTGTATCCCAGAGGAGAGAGGTGCTCAGTGTATCCTAGAGGAGAGAGGAGCTCAGTGTATCCTAGAGGAGAGAGGAGAGAGGTGCTCAGTGTATCCTAAACGTCCATAAGGAGAGGAGAGAGGAGAGAGGAGAGAGGTGTATCCTAGACGTCCCCCAGCAGCCTCTCAGCCTAGTTCGTGGGACACCGTATTTAATTCATCGTGTCTGTTCTCTGTGACGATCCCTTGGTTACACTTTTATATTCTTCTTTCAATTCTATTCCAGCCGTGTTAATAAAGTTTATTTGTGACCTTAAGATCAGTTTATTATTGATGGTGATTGAATAAGCCAACTTATAAAAGGATATTCTTCATCAAAGAAGCTTGTGACTGCTCTGATGATGTATGTATTCATTTATTTACCACGGGGGGGATCTTTAGAAAACATCAGCAACAAATGTATGATAAGATATTCATCGAGCTCATAAAGCCCACGACACCGGTGCATGAGCACTCCTCTGCTCCTCTGGCCACTCGGACCTCTATCAGAGGTCAGATAGCTCTGTTTTCTGTCTGTGTTCTGTCTGTAGCTCAGTGGGTAAATACAACAAATATGTAATCCAGACGAAAAATAAATCAGCCCCAAACTTTTTTATTTATCTGTTTTCACAAATGCGAGAATCCCAAAAAACCTCCTGCCGTCACCGAGGAGAAGACAACATCAGCCTGACAGAACGCCTCCGGTTCCCTCCTCACTTTCGTTAAATAATCACCGCAAAAAAACACAAATTGCAACTCTGCAAATATGTATTTAAACACGGATCCCGGTGTGACTGTCGGCGTGTTGGGCTTGATGCGCAGTGGGTGAGAGGTGACAGCTGGGCTGTAATTAGCTCTTCATGCAGCCCCTCCTGAGCAGCTGGGCTCGTGGGGGGGCAACCTCCAGATTTAGACCTGAGGGACATGGGCATGAAGCTGCCTCCAGGTTCACGTTGCACTGGAAACAGACTCACTTCCTGTTTGCATTTCTTCTTCCTTACGTTGAACGTGTTGAGGATCTTCAGCGCGGAGGACAACACATTGCACAACACATTGCACAAGCTGAGGCGTGGCCGCAGGGGGCGGGGCCTGTGAGTCCTCTGAGTGTTTACCCGCGTGTCGGTCTCAAGGACGGCAGGCCACAGATAACGGGAGGAAAGACGCTCACACGCCGGACTGTTTGAATGAACCTGCAGAGCGACCTTCCGCTTGTCACGGGACACAACATGTCCACAACGCGTTATGCAACGAGGCGGCTGCGTCAGACACGCTGATGTGGGTCTTTGGTTGGTGTGTTGGGTGGAGTCAGGGTGGAGGAGGAGGACACGGCTTCATCATGTTCTAGAGACACGCGCAGCAGCCTCAAAGCTCTCTGATGAGCACGCTGAGTGCATTGTGGGTAAGATGTGGCGTCCAATCCTGGCGTATGGATTGATACTGAAGGAGACGCTGCAGTGAGAGCCACGGCATGGACAACGGGTTCTTATTGGAAACATGAAAATCCAACGATAGAATCAAAATAAAGTTCATTGATTTATATTCTCCAGCCAAGATGAATTGAGGTCGAGGAAAAGAGATGCTAGAGTCACCACATCTCTACGATCTTCATCAGGCCGTGTAGTCGTCATGGAGATGTAGACTTCCTGTGATTCTGGGTACAGCGTCAGCACGGCCATGACAGGAGGCCTCAGACCAGCCAGGTCCAATGGACCCGATGAAACAGGAAGTCACAAGGACTCTGGGAGGAAGCAGAAAATGTATCCATACGGAGAGAGAGGAGAGGAGAGAGGAGCTCAGTGCATCCTAGAGGAGAGAGGTGCTCAGTGTATCCTAGAGGAGGGAGGTGCTCAGTGTATCCTAGAGGAGAGAGGTGCTCAGTGTATCCTAGAGGAGAGAGGAGCTCAGTGTATCCTAGAGGAGAGAGGTGCTCAGTGTATCCTAGAGGAGAGAGGAGCTCAGTGTATCCTAGAGGAGAGAGGAGCTCAGTGTATCCTAGAGGAGAGAGGTGCTCAGTGTATCCTAGAGGAGAGAGGAGCTCAGTGTATCCTAGAGGAGAGAGGAGCTCAGTGCATCCTAGAGGAGAGAGGAGCTCAGTGTATCCTAGAGGAGAGAGGTGCTCAGTGTATCCTAGAGGAGAGAGGAGCTCCGTGCATCCTAGAGGAGGGAGGTGCTCAGTGTCTCCTAGAGGAGCTCAGTGTCTCCTAGGGGAGAGAGAAGCTCAGTGTCTCCTAGAGAAGAGGTGCTCAGTGTCTCCTAGAGGAGAGGTGCTCAGTGTGTCCTAGAGGAGAGAGGAGCTCAGTGCATCCTAGAGGAGAGAGGAGCTCAGTGCATCCTAGAGGAGAGAGGAGCTCAGTGTCTCCTAGAGGAGAGAGGAGCTCAGTGTATCCTAGAGGAGAGAGGAGCTCAGTGTCTCCTAGAGGAGAGGTGCTCAGTGTCTCCTAGAGGAGAGAGGTGCTCAGTGCATCCTAGAGGAGAGAGGTGCTCAGTGTATCCTAGAGGAGAGAGGAGCTCAGTGTATCCTAGAGGAGAGAGGTGCTCAGTGTATCCTAGAGGAGAGAGGAGCTCAGTGTCTCCTAGAGGAGAGAGGAGAGAGGTGTCTCCTAGAGGAGAGAGGTGCTCAGTGTATCCTAGAGGAGAGAGGAGCTCAGTGTATCCTAGAGGAGAGAGGTGCTCAGTGTATCCTAGAGGAGAGAGGAGCTCAGTGTCTCCTAGAGGAGAGGTGCTCAGTGTGTCCTAGAGGAGAGAGGAGCTCAGTGCATCCTAGAGGAGAGAGGAGCTCAGTGTATCCTAGAGGAGAGAGGTGCTCAGTGTCTCCTAGAGGAGAGAGGTGCTCAGTGTCTCCTAGAGGAGAGAGGAGCTCAGTGTCTCCTAGAGGAGAGAGGTGCTCAGTGTCTCCTAGAGGAGAGAGGAGCTCAGTGTCTCCTAGAGGAGAGAGGAGCTCAGTGCATCCTAAGCGTCCCCAGCAGCCTCTCAGCCTGCAGCAGCGTCTCTATCTTATCTCCATGAGACGCATCCTTCAGAACTCAAAGTATTTAGTTGACTGAACGCTGCCATTGAACTAGCGCACTGGAACACAGCTGTGACCAATCAGGTCTGTTTCGATGTGTTGCTCTTGACAACAATGTATTCTAAAGACTGGAGTTACACTAGCCTGTATTGTGCTCACAGTATAAACCAGATCATAACACAGTGTGTCAACGTTAAAGTCATTATGTCTCTTAGTTTATATAGTGGAGAGTAAAGGTTGTGTCAACTAGAACTCAACGGGTCAGGCTGAGGGCCTCGTGTCCTCGTGTCCTCGTGTCCTTGTGTCCTCGTGTCCTCCAGGAAACTTGTTTTGCATTTGGTTTGCTGAAGGTCGAGCAAGACATTCCTCCCTCCGGCTGTTTACTTCCTCTCTCTCTCTCCCTCTCTCTCTCTCTCTCTCTCCCTCTCTCTCTCGCTCACTCGTTTTCACCTTCCACAAACATACACATTCAAGACTGTATTCAACTGTGGGTTGGTTCATGATGGGTTGGTTCATGACGGGTTGGTTCATGATGGGTTGGTTCATGATGGGTTGGTTCATGATGGGTTGGTTCATGATGGGTTGGTTCATGATGGGTTGGTTCATGACTCCGTCAAGAGCTTTGGGCTCTATTCTGGGATTGATGCAGATTATATTACTTCATTTTGATTGGATCGTTGTTCCAGAGTTCTCTCATCAGGTTCAGACTAGATGCTGCTCGTGCTCCCACACTGGATATATAAACACATGTTTTAAGAGATGGATGGTTCTTTGTTTCGTGGTGGTCATTTTACATACTTTTTTAACATGTGTAGTTTTTAATATATGTAATTTGGATGTGTAGACACAGAGAAGGACATCGTGACACACAGAAATTCCAGAAGTGAAAGTACACAGAAAGTCCCTGTGTTGGACCAAGTCAGTAGAAATGACCACATGATGAACACTTCCTTCACGCTCTGCTGCGCAACACACGACAAATCACCTCAAAATCACAAACTCCCCTCAGAGGACGATTCACACCGGGAGAGAAGGAACTTGTATTGCCTCCTCCTTCCAGCTCTAAACTCCACGCCACAAGGGCCCTTTGGCCGGGTTTGCCGTCCCTCTGCTACGCGTCAGGCCAAACAACACCCTCACAGTACAGTACTGCCTCTCGTTCCTTATTGCTTAAGTAGGCATGGACCACGATCCAGCCCTCCACCATCCACGATACAGAAGGAGGAAGGGAGGAGGGGCATCAGCAGGGCCATGGCAGGAGGCATCGTGAAAGGGGCCGGTCTAAAGAGGCCAGGCCCTTTAGGAGGCACAAAGAAGGAGGCAGGGCCATTGAGAAGGAGGCCAGGTCCAGGCTAGGGGCTGGATGCAGGACCCAGGACCCAGGACCGGCTTCAGACCCAGCCAGGTCCAATGGACCCTACAAGGAAGCTGCTCAGTGTATCCCAGAGTTAATCATGTGGAAATGAAGAGATGTGAATTCATCTATAAGGAAAGAGAAAGGAGAGGAGAGAGGTGCTCAGTGTATCCTAAAACGTCCCTAAAACATGTACTTGTTTTTTTAAATGTTACGTCGATGAAACAATGCAGTCCTTGAGATTTGCTTCACGTGGAGTTAAAGGACGAGTCCTGATCAAATCATTGTTAGCGGCAGGCTCAGGATCAGACCTGCTGTGATGAATCACAAGGAGGGAACCAAAAGAGGGAGGATGAGGACATGGATGAAACCATTCCAACGTCTCTGCGGGGGTGGAGGGGGTTACCTGTCCTGAACACACATTCCTTTCTTTTTTTGGACAAAGAGCACATCCCCAAAACTAGGATGAAGACTTTTACAGTTAGTGTGTGTGTGTGTGTGTGTGTGTGTGTGTGTGTGTGTGTGTGTGTGTGTGTGTGTGTGTGTGTGTGTGTGTGTGCTCCAGCCAAAGAGGAGGCGGGCTCTCCGCTCCCTCAGTCAAGTGGCAAATGCAACATTCTGGTATCATGATGGTAAGGATGTTGTAACTTACACACACGCACACACATACAAACACACACACATACACCCACATGCCCACAACATAAACATAAGAGCGTGTTGTGTCAGGTCAGTGTAAAAAAGAAGAAAGTACAGAGAGTTATAACAACATAACACCCAGTAACCTCATTTCAACCTCACACCACGGGCTGCCTGTCAACTCAGACAAAACTGAAGTTATTTTACTCTGAACACCTCAGAGATCAATGATCTGGTGATGTGGTTTCTGTAGACGGCATTGCCCTGGCATCCAACACCACTGTAAAGAATCTCTGCGTTATCTTTGATCGGGACTTGTCCTTTAACTCCATGTGAAGCAAATCTCAAGGATTGCATTCTTTCATCTACGTAATATTTCAAAAATCAGGCACATCTTGTCTCAAAAAGATGCAGAAGGACTGGTTCACGCGTTCGTTACTTCGAGACTGGATTACTGCAACTCCTTATTACTGCAACTCCTTATTATCAGGCTGCTCTATAAGTCAGGCTGGTCTAATAAGTCTCTTAGGTCCCTCCAGTTGATCCAGAATGCTGCAGCTCGTGTTCTCACTAAAACTAAGAAAAGAGATCACATTACTCCTGTATTAGCTGCTCTGCACTGGCTCCCCGTAATATCAAGAATCACTTTTTAAATTCTTCTCTTAACCTACTAAGCCTTGATTGGTGATGCTCCATCGTATCTTAAGGAGCTTGCACTACCATATTACCCTACTAGAGGGCTTATAGTACCATATTACCCCACTAGAGAGCTTGTAGTACCATATTACCCCACTAGAGAGCTTGTAGTACCACATTGCACCACTAGACAGCTTGTAGTACCATATTACCCCACTAGAGAGCTTGTAGTACCATATTGCCCCACTAGAGAGCTTGTAGTACCATATTACCCCACTAGAGAGCTTGTAGTACCATATTGCCCCACTAGAGAGCTTGTAGTACCATATTGCCCCACTAGAGAGCTTGTAGTACCATATTACCCCACTAGAGAGCTTGTAGTACCACATTGCCCCACTAGAGAGCTTGTAGTACCATATTGCCCCACTAGAGAGCTTGTAGTACCATATTGCCCCACTAGAGAGCTTGTAGTACCACATTGCCCCACTAGAGAGCTTGTAGTACCATATTGCCCCACTAGAGAGCTTGTAGTACCATATTGCCCCACTAGAGAGCTTGTAGTACCACATTGCCCCACTAGAGAACTTGTAGTACCATATTACCCCACTAGAGAGCTTGTAGTACCACATTGCCCCACTAGAGAACTTGTAGTACCATATTGTCCCACTAGAGGGCTTGTAGTACCACATTGCCCCACTAGAGAGCTTGTAGTACCATATTGCCCCACTAGAGAGCTTGTAGTACCATATTGTCCCACTAGAGAACTTGTAGTACCATATTGTCCCACTAGAGAGCTTGTAGTACCATATTGCCCCACTAGAGAGCTTGTAGTACCATATTGCCCCACTAGAGAGCTTGTAGTACCATATTGTCCCACTAGAGAGCTTGTAGTACCATATTACCCCACTAGAGAGCTTGTAGTACCATATTGCCCCACTAGAGGGCTTGTAGTACCATATTACCCCACTAGAGAGCTTGTAGTACCATATTGCCCCACTAGAGAGCTTGTAGTACCATATTGTCCCATTAGAGAGCTTGTAGTACCATATTGCCCCACTAGAGAGCTGCCTCACTAAATGCGGGGCTACTTGTGGTTCCTCCAGTCTAAAGTAGGAGGAGCCAGAGCCTTCAGGTATCAAGCTCCTCCTCTTTTATGAACCAGCTCCACCTTCAGTCCTGGAGGCAGACACAGTCACCTCATGTAGACTGAAGACTTCCCTCTTGATGGTCTTATAGACCTGAACAATAGATGATATAATATGATATATACCTTTATTCGTCCCACAGTGGGGAAATTTCAAAAATCACAGCAGTGGTGCACATCATAGCATTAATAAAAATAATTAGAAAACACAAAACTAAATAGAAAACTAAATACTAAAAAAACTAAAAACTAAATACTAATACTAAATATACAAGGGGAAAACAAAGTAAAGTGCTGAGTAAAGTAAAGTGCTGAGTAAAGTGTTGAGTTTGCCAGGATCTCCAGCAATCTACTGCAGTTTGTTGTGCAGCCTGACAGCAGCAGGAAGGAAGGACTTGAGGTATCTCTGCCTCAGACACCGGGGGTGAATCAGCCGGTGGCTGAAGGAGCTGAAGGAGCTGAAGGAGCTGAAGGAGCTGAAGGAGCTGTGCAGAGCTGCGAGAGTGTCATGCATGGGGTCGGAGGTTCATCAGGGACGAGAGCTTTGCCATCATCCTCCCGTCCCCCACCACCTCCACAGTATCCACAGGACACCCCAGCACGCTGCTGGCCTTCTTTAGCAGCTTGTTCCGCCTCTTCCTGTCAGCCGCTGCCATGCTGCTCCTCCAGAAGACCACTCCATAAAAGATGGCGGATGCCACCACAGAGTTTAAAAAAAGGTCTTTAGGAGGGCTCCCTCTGTCATGACATCACATGAGTGATAGTGTCACATGACACCTATTGTTCATCTGGTCACATGACATCTATTGTTCATCTGGTTACATGACATCTATTGTTCATCTGGTCTCATGACATCTATTGTTCATCTGGTCACATGACATCTATTGTTCATCTGGTCATATGACATCTATTGTTCATCTGGTCACATGACATCTATTGTTCATCTGGCCACATGACATCTATTGTTCATCTAGTTACATGACATCTATTGTTCATCTGGTCACATTACATCTATTGTTCATCTGGTCACATGACATCTATTGTTCATCTAGTCACATGACATCTATTGTTCATCTGGTCACATGACATCTATTGTTCACCTGGTCACATGACATCTATTGTCCATCTGGTCACATGACATCTATTGTCCATCTGGTCACATGACATCTATTGTTCATCTGGTCACATGACATCTATTGTCCATCTGGTCACATGACATCTATTATTCATCTGGTCACATGACATCTATTGTCCATCTGGTCACATGACATCTATTGTTCATCTAGTCACATGACATCTATTGTTCATCTGGTCACATGACATCTATTATTCATCTGGTCACATGACATCTATTGTTCATCTGGTCACATGACATCTATTGTTCATCTAGTTACATGACATCTAGTGTTCATCTGGTCACATGACATCTATTGTTCATCTGGTCACATGACATCTATTGTTCATCTAGTCACATGACATCTATTGTTCATCTAGTCACATGACATCTATTGTTCATCTGGTCACATGACCTCTATTCTCCTGTCCATCCTGGAGGGTTCTCCCCACCCCCCCCTCCCGTTGAAGAGCTGCTCCTGACCCCATGTAACTGGGAGGATGACGTATTCGTACAGATTGTAAAGCCGTCTGATGCAATTTGTGGTTTATGATTTTGGGCTAGACTAAATCAATTGAGTTTAATCCCTTAATCCAACAACTCTCAACCACACCCAATACGTGTTAGTACATTCCTGACTAGTTGGTGTGGCTCTGCCTATGGGCTTAAGTGACACAAGGAAACAGAACAGAACCAGACGAGTTCCCCGTTTTATGAGTTGTTTTCTCTCTGTTGGTTTAATGAACTCTCATTCCGACCGTCACCTTCCCCTGGAGCTCAGGCCCGTCCCACCTGTAGACGTTCCTTTGTTAGTCTGTCTCTCACTGGTCCTCGGACCCGTTGACTTGCCTGCCGGCCCTGACCTTCGATTCTCTGCTGCCCCTTTTTTTGACTTGTTTGCCTCCTTCCTCCTACCGGGTACAGGCGGGTCAAAACCAGGAGATCGGAATGATCTCCTGGTTTTGACCCAGTAAGAGGAATCATCTTTGTCTCAGAGTGTTTGGGTTCCTGTTTGTTGCACCATGACCATAACGAAGTGTCAGATGCTTCTGTCGAGGTCAAAGGCCTCCTTGAATTCTATGGTGTGACTCCTACTCTACAGCCTCCAGGGGCGACGTGGCGTGTTGGACAGCACCCTCCATCGCCATCATTAGCCACGTCAGATGAGGTCCCATCTTTGGAGGAAGGCTCCTGCGGCGTGTCGAGGAGCGCCGACGTTGTTGTGCGAGTAACTTTCCATTTTCATGTTCCTCTCAGACGATGAGATTCAACAATCTGAGACAAACACAAAGAGGATTCGATCACTCTTAACAACTCCAATGTCCTCGTTGTATTTGTTTATGTGGTGTTGTTCTGCTGTCATGAAACCGCCACGTCATGGAAAACTTGAGGGTCAGTTTCACCCACATGTTATTCTTTTCTTGGAGATCCGATGGTGGACATATGTGCAGTATGTTCCGTGCACCGGTCGGTCCTACAGACACGCTCAGTGGTTGACCCCTCACCCACTGCCACACCATCACATGCTGCTTCACCCTCGATGTCTGCACCTGTTCATATGTTCTGTTATTATGTATGTATGTATACATCTAGCTGAGATATTAAGTTGAGCTGTCGCTGGATGTTTGTTCTCCAGGGCGATGGTAACAACTCCCAGTGTCACACATCGTGGTCCTCCGCAACCCACCGGCAGTATTAAGCAACAAGGTCACGACCCCGCAACGCTTCCCCTCGGTCGCATCACTGCCGACACAACGAGGAACTGTCACCATGGCTGCATTGTGGGTTACAGGGCAGCTTCCATCCTCAACGCAGCCTCCAGCATTCCACCCTTTGTTGTAGAAGGACAATCAACAAATGTAACGTTTTCTGAAAGAAACGTTGCACTATGATTTCCAACCACAAGGCTCGTGGTGCCCCGAGGAGTCTGTGATGGGGCGGCTCACCAAAACCAGAGGCCGGAACTGGAGCTACGGAATTATTTTGTAGATCGTCTACGTAGCCGAGTGGTTACAGTGCATGTCAATTCATCATAGGGTCCATGACTCGATTCTAGCCTATAGGGACCTTTGCTGCACGGCATACCATCCATCCATCCATCTATCCATCCATCCATCCATCTATCCATCCGTTATCTGTAACTGCTTATCCTGTTCAGGGTTGCGGTGGGGCCGATCTTAGGGACATTGGGCGAAGTTAGACCGTGGACACAGAGCCAACACATACAACCATTCACACTCCGTTCAGAGTCACCACTGAGCTGCTGTCTTTGGGCCGTGGAGCCGGGGAGTCCCACGCCGCCCCGTGGAGAACATGCTGACGCACACAGACGGCCGGTCCGGCACAGGGAGCAGAGCCGGCCCACAGCGCTGCGTTCCCTTTTCTCTCGGCACATTTGCTCTACACCGTCAAATAAAAGCAATACATAACATATTCGAGAAGAAACTTCCTGATTGTCCGGCACATTTTCACATTTACTGTTAATGTGATGTGCATTGAGCGGTACAGTTAACATTTTGAGTTTCACAACAATCCTGTTTTAATGTGTTATGTTATGTATCTCATATGGATGTAAATGTATTGATAGCTTAAGTTCCGTTAGAAAAACTATACTTTTGAATTCTGAGGCCTGAAGTTAGAGGAGGGAGGAGGGAGGAGGCAGCATCCTATCAGACGGTTGGACATGTTTTGCTTGGTTGGGATAAAACAAGGTTAGAGTCTGTTATTATTGCACCGACGGTCTGTTGATTAAACAACATACTGATAATGTGGTATTCTTAGAATCTAATCAGTACGTATATGTATATTTTGTCTAACTACCTTTGTTTGTAAACTACCATGAACATCAACATTAACTTTGTTTGTAAACTATCATGAACATCCACACTAACTTTATTTATAAACTACCATGAACATCAACATTAACTTTGTACCAGAGGCCTGCGGCACCAGAGGCCTGCGGCTCCAGAGGCCTGAAGCACCAGAGGCCTGCGGCTCCAGAGGCCTGCGACACCAGAGGCCTGAGGCACCAGAGGCCTGCAGCTCCAGCCCCTCACAGCGACTCAGAGGTAAACAGTTTCCTTATCTGCGGCTCTCAGCAGTTGGCGGACGTCAGCGGCTCGGGGCGGAGAACATACTTTGAAAGGAAAATAAATCATGCAGTCCTCTGGCTGCACGCCCGCAGCAGGAACCCTGGCTGGAGCTACAGGATGCTTCCTCTCTCACAGCCAAACAAAGGCCCTGTGTGTGCGCAACATAACAAGGGAAGGAATCAAGTGACTATGATAGTCATTGAATCAAGACGGTTGGTGCACAACACATTAAATCATACGAAGGTAATTGATGCATTCCTGCAGTATGCTGCAAGTCCTTTATAAAAGGGAAAGGTTTAGGTGATAGAGCTTCATCTGGACGCCCATGTGCTGCTGCTTATCTTGATCGGGTACTTGTTTACTTATTAATTCAATTCAGTATATTTTGTATTACTCAAAATCACAAATAAAAAATGTGGGTGTATGCTCACATCACCATCTCCAAGTTCTCCACACATACAACGGAGCTGTTTTTTTAATATTTTCTTAATTAGAAAAGACAGAATTAGACGAGCTGGTCAAAGAAGAGTCTTGAATGTCAAACCATAAGAGGTTGTGCATTGTTCAGGGTTATTTGAGAGTTTTTCCTGATCCGATGTGAGGTTTTGGGGCAGGGATGTCTATGTGTACAGATTGTAAAGCACTCCGAGACAAATTTGTAATTTGTGAAATTGGGCTATACAAATAAACTGAATTGAATTGAATTGAATTCAACAATTGAGTCATTGAAATTAATAGAAACTCATACAAGCGTTGGTTTCCAGCTGGTGACTCAGTTCTGTAGAAAACATTGCTTAACATGTCGTCACCTTCCTAAAATAATGGCCTATCATTTTTTGACAAAAATTCTATTTTTGCCTAAATCATGTCCTCATGATACTGTCCACCTCTGGTAAGATCACCTCCATCCTCAGTTGAACTCATCATGTGATTCTACCCCTGTACTAGAATATATCACAATATCATATATAGAAGTGTGGCAGCTGTCTCTAATCTGGCCTCGGCTGCCGATGATTGGCAATCAGTCAGTAGCCGAGGCCGCCCTCATAAAAGCTCCCAGTTGAGAGTGGAGCGGGAGTGAGCAGAGGCGCAGGTTTGCGGTCTGCTCGGTGTTGAGTGTGATACGAATAAAAGATGTAACCAAACGGAACCTCGCGGTAGTCTGGCTATCCTTGGTGCTTGTGGGGGAAACCCACGGGCAGCGGCAATAGAGCTGCTACAAGATCAATATCATATATAGATGAATCCCATAAATAGATCAATATCATATATAGATGAATACCATAAATAGATCAATATAATATATAGATGAATATCATATATAAATCAATCTCATATACGTATATCACAATATCATATCGAACAATATCATGTGATCAATATCATATATAGATGAATATCATATATAAATGAAGATCATAGGCCGGGTGCCTCCTGCTCTCAGGATGACCGTTGGTACCGGCGGCTCGGCTTAAGCCGAGGGAGGCGGGGTCAAGTGTCCACATGGCGTAATGGAACCAGGGATTGAATGGCCGACCCGGCTCACCCCTGATGAGTTAGTGAAGAGCAGACCAATCGATATTATTTTCAACGTTTCTTTAATAAAAAACAACCCATAGGGTTTTATACAAAAGAAATACACCTTATAAAGTATCAAGAATTCATTGCAAACATACTTTCTCATGAATCAGTCTTTAACAGTGAAGCTGGTAAACCACCCCAGTGGAGATCTCAGTGGTTTCATGTCGTCGTGGACAACCGTTCAGAGGATCCCGAGGTCAGTTTCCAAAAAAGTTGAGTTTTCCAAACAGAAAGTCCACATCACGATCATTGATCACACAATAACACATGGAAGTCTTGTAGGCAGGAGAAGAGCAAAATGCATCAATCAAAAAGTGCATAAAATACAGGAATAAGAAACTGTTTTTCAAACACCGGTAGATAAGAACATATAAATGCTGCATTATGTTCCATGAGCTGCCAAGGAAGATTATTTGACATGCTGTGATTCTCAAAGGCGGCAATATTCCCCACAAACTTTTGACTTGTTGAAGAACGGTGGATTGAACCCTCTGAGAGTGGAGTGAGACCCCTTAAAGACACAGCGGCTGACAGGGATGTCAACGCATCATGAGGACAAGACAAAGCCACACGGGGCAAAGGCGTCGCAGCAGGCCGGGGGGGGGGGGGCACACAACGCTGGGCCCCCGAGACAAAGTCAGAAAGTGGCTGGGAAGTGAAGTGAGACCCTTGAGTGTTTGCACAGGGACAGCGTGTTCAGCAATGCAGCGCGCCACAGCCGGGGGCGGGGCCTCCGGGTCCCCAACCGGGAGAGCGGCAGGCGGAAGACCCCCGGGGCGGGCCGGCGTCTTCCCACAGGCCCGTCGTCCTCCGGCCATCACAGCTCCTCTGGAGTTTGGACCTTCTGCTCCTTTTTCACGTGCTTAAGATAAACGGTCCCCGAGAGCCGGACCATCGCTCTGAGTCCCTCAGCAGACCGGCAGCATGCGAGCGTTGCCGTTGAACTCCTCCTCCGCCTGGAAGAAGAGAAGGGTTGTCACATGAGACGGACCGATCGCATCGGTCCGACGGAGAGGGGTTACGCTCGCGACCTGGTCGGGACGCCTACCTCTGCGTACGCCGGGAGGGGCGGGAACTGGAAGGCCGGCGTGTTCATGAAGATGGGGCTGTCGTCTCCGTCGACGTCGTCCAGGAGCGGCGTGAGCGGCTGGTCCAGGCGGCAGTCGCGGGCGATGTCGCAGTAGCTGGGCAGCTCCGGGGGCATCCGGAGGGACACCCAGCTCTGGGACGCATAGCTGGACAAACTGTCCTGGCTGCTCACGCTGTTGCTGCGGCTGCCCAGACCGGAAGTACCGATGACCAGCGGCAGCTCCAGGATCAGCTTCTCACTTCCAGGGATGTGGATGTAAATCTAGCACAAGGAAAAACGCGCGTTAACATTGGCGTTCGACTCTCGAAAGGCAACAACCAAAAGAAATCGGCGGGATGCTCCGGTACAGGCGGCAGCCGGGAGCTCACCATGAGAGCGTATTCCACCCGGATGATGTTGCAGCCCAGCATCGACGGTTTGATCTTGGGCACCCGGATGGTCTTCCCCTGCCAGGCATCGCACATGCCGGAGATGATGTGGTTGCCCCGCACCGAGGACAGCTTCTGGCGGAACACCTTGGTGCGGCCGTTGGCCTGGTAGGTGTGCTTGGCGATGATGGCGGCCTTGGGCACCACGATGCGGGAGCACGTGTTCTCGAACTTGGCGTTGATGCAGATGTCTTCGCCTTCGCAGAAGCCGCGGCGGTCGATCTTTGCATTCAGCGACACCTGGCCATCGGGGATGAACATGCACGTGACTTTCTTCTCCTTCACGCCGCCTGTGGGAGACTGAGGAGACAAGAGAGAGGTGAGACTCCGACCTCACGGGGAGACGCCGCGTCGGAGCGATAGCAGCGCGGTGTCAGTGAACTCACCAGCAGGTCGGGGGTGTTGACGTCCAGGGGCTCTTCCACCTCAAAGGACTTCTTACACTCCAGAGTGGGCTGCTGTGGCCTCTCCATCCGGGCCTTCACGCAGTACTGGACATAGCCAAACTTCCCCTTGTATGACGACACAAGCTGCCTGTGAAAACAAGCGAGGGGCAAATTAAAGCCAACGGTACAAAACAACCACAACCAACCATGGCAGCTGGTCTGGAGGGAGGAACACGGGCTCACCCTTGCTGCGGGAGCTCAAATCCAAACAGGTACTGATATTTGTTGCCGGGCCTCAAGACGACTGATCCATCAGAGTCTGGAGAGGGAAAAGGGCACAAGGTCAAATAGGCCTTCTGGACGGGGCTCCTGCCTCTTGGGTGACAGCAGCAGCTGTTCAACTGCCTTTGAAACAGTGTGGATGCACACAGGAGACTTGGTGCTTGTTTTATAAAGCATGAAAGAGTATTAATAGTTGTATTATTTCATTAAATAGTGTTAATATTTGTTTTATAAAGCATTAGAGTGTTAATAGTTGTTTTATTGCATTAGTGTTGATAGTTTTATAAAGCATTAAATAGTATTGATAGTAGTTTTATAAAGCATTAGTGTTATTAGTAGTTGTATAATCCATTAAATAGTGCTAATAGTAGTTTTATAAAGCATTAACGTGTGTTGATCGTAGTTTTATAAAGCATTAGAGTGTTATGAGTAGTTTTAGTGCATTATAGAGTGTTATTAGTAGTTTTATAAAGCATTAGAGAGTGTTAATAGTAGTTTTAGTGCATTAGAGAGTGTTATTAGTAGTTTTATAAAGCATTAGAGAGTGTTAATAGTAGTTGTATAATCCATTAAAGTGCTGCACGGTGACATCATGGAGTTGTCCAGCGGCTTCAGGTGACACGGTGACCAGAGTGAGCGTACCTGTGGGGTGGTCGTCCAGGAGCAGCACGTCTTCGTACCGGAGATACTCGGCCTCCTGGCGGCACCGCTGCTTGCCCTTCGCGTACTCCACCTTGGCGCAGCCCAGACCCAGAACCCGGAGCGCGGACACGCGCGTCACCTCGTTCACTTCCACCTCCACGCGCCCGGACACCTTCTCCCCGCCGCAGTAGAACGTCTTGCTCGGGTCGGAAAAGATCACCTGGAAGCTCTTCACTCTCTTCGCCATGGCCACCATGACTGCTGGTCGTTCGGGGGTATTCGTACGGTAAGGCGGGGGACTTGTCGCGCTGGTTCCGTCGCTGAGAAGCGGGTCCTCGTCGTGGGAAGCAACAGCCTCGCCTCACTCTGCTGTCAACAAAGGCGCGCGCCTGGTTTTAACAAGAGCCACGGCGCTTGAGACATGAGCGGCCCGGGTGTGCAGCGTGGCTCAGCGCGTGCACACCGCTCTGATTGGTGGAAAACCTTTGTTTTTGTCGGCTCCAGCCAATGGGCGCCCAGAAGCGACGCGTGGGCACCGCGTGGCCGCGAGATCTCAGAGCGTGCTCAGCAGATGTGCGCACAGGAAGTGTGGAGCAGGGAGAAGAGAGTAGTAAACACGCTGAGAGCGGGACGTTAGTCACCTGCACCTGAAACAGCTTTAGTGATGTACATGTACATGTTAGTGTGAATGTTCATGTTCACATTAACGTTGATGTTCATGTTTATGTTCATGTTACCATTAATGTTAACGTTCATGTTAGTGTGAATTTGAATGTTCATGTTAACGTTAACATGAATGTTAACGTTAACGTAAATGTTAACGTGAATGTTCATGTTAACGTTAATGTGAATGTTCACGTGAATGTTAACATTAATGTTAACGTTAACATGAACATAACGTAAATGTTAATGTGAATGTTAACGTAAATGTTAACGTGAATGTTAACATTAATGTTCACGTTCACATTAATGTTAACCAACATACAAGAAACTATACAAAACTAAGAATACCTAGCAACAACAGCTCATGTTTAAAATACATATACACTACCGTTCAAAAGTTTGGGGTCACCCAGACAATTTTATGTCTTCCATGAAAACTCACACTTTTATTTATCAAATGAATTGAACATTTCATAGAACATATAGCCAATACATTGACAAGGTTAGAAATAATGATTAATATTTGAAGTATTAATTTTGTTCTTCAAACTTCAAGCTCAAAGGAAGGCCAGTTGTATAGCTTATATCACCAGCATAACTGTTTTCAGCTGTGCTAACATAATTGCACAAGGGTTTTCTAATCAGATATTAGTCTTCTAAGGCGATTAGCAAACACAATGTACCATTAGAACACTGGAGTGATAGTTGACGGAAAAGGGCCTCTATACACCTATGGAGATATTTCATTAGAAACCAGACGTTTCCACCTAGAATAGTCATTTACCACATTAACAATGTATAGTGTGTATTTTTGATTAATGTTATCTTTATTGAAAAAACAGTGCTTTTCTTTGAAAAATAAAGACATGACCCCAAGTGACCCCAAACTTTTGAACGTTAGTGTATATATATATATATATATATATATATATATGTGTGGCTATTGTAGGGACATGAAGGAAGTTTTAAGTATGAATATAATACACTAAATAAAGAATAATTTGGCCGTTTTGATGGCTTTATTAAAGATGTGAGTGGAGCAGAAGGGAGAGACATGGAAAGAGTTTCACACCATTAGGAATACAATACCACAATAATGCATTTGTTTAGGGCGACACTCATTGTACACACGGTTTATTATGGGCTACATGTTGTCCCAGTTATTGAGAGTCTACCAACCTGTCACAGGTAACCGTGAGAGGCGTGAGCTGAGCTCATGTGCAGCCATGTGCACTGTTCCTGGAATTGCTCAGTGCCAATGTTTTTCATGTGGGCACTCCCAGAATCCACACAGCAGAACTAATGTGTGTGCGATACAGTCCTGATCTGTTTGGTTAAGATTAAAACGGTGAAGTGTGGTGAGAAGACAAACGCTCCACATTCGATGAGACATCTTGAACTCCATTGACGGCCGTGGAGCTCCGGTCCAGCTCGGGCTCAGACACGTGAACTCTGCGTCTGTTCTTCTCAGAATGCTCTCTGGGAATGAGCCGGAGCACAATAACAGCTGCATGATACGACGGGTTTGTTTTCCTCTCAGCTAATCAGGGCCAGGCAGAGGAAATATGTCCACATGCAGAGCTTGTTGTTGTTATAACATGAACACGGCCGGAGCAGCACAAACATCGAGAAATAAATAGAGTGAATGTTTAAATCAGCAAACCTGAGAGCAACTTGATGTTTATCTTTTAATCGCAATACATGTCATTTAGCTGACGCTTTTATCCAAAGCGACTTACAATCCTGTTACATTCATACACCGTAGACACAGCTAAAGAGAGACATTCAGGGTCAAGTATCTTGCTCAAGGACATATCGACGAGGGCGGGGATTGAACCGCCAACCCCCTGATTGAAGACGGAGCTGCTGCCCACTGACCCACAGACATCCTTATGTCAATAGGACTAATATGCATATACATCAAATACGGCATACAACCAGGCAGATAGCAATCATTGAAGTGACTCCATGCTGCATCGTGTGTGCGCTGATCACAGGTAAGATGTGCAACAACTTCCTAGAAAGTGTGTGTTGGTGTGTGTGTGTATCTGCAGTAACCCGCCATCCCATTAGCAAAGAACATTTGCACCACATGTGGGGTGTGTTTCTGTTATTTTGTCCACCCCTTTGTGTACGAGGAGGGACAGATTACAGCTGAATTGTGCAGGCGGGACAAACAGCGACGTGGAAGCCGATCCCTCCGGCCCAGAGTGTGTTTACCAGACTCTCAGGACGTGTCCTCTCTCGCTGTGTTCCCTGCATGTGGGCGTGTGGGGTCATGTGACCTGCTCCGCCCGGCTGCCGCTGGAGGCTGGAAGCTGTTTTCGATGTGATGAGATCACATTGTTCCCTTCGGTGAACCTTCACCCACTTACCGTAGAAGTCTTATTACACCGAAAAGGAAGAACTCCACCGGACACCTCGCGCTGTGGGGATGAGCGGCTCCTCAAGGGAGGGGGTTTATATCTCAAGTTGTTCCTGATCCGATGTGAGGTCAAAGGTCAGGGATGTCGTATGTGTACAGATTGTAAAACCTTCTGAGGATTATGAGTAATTTGTGGTATTGGATTGAACATGTAAACGTCCCCATGCCGCCTTAAGTCATGAGAGCTTGTGTATGAAGCTCATACTTCTTGTTGAAAATGTACAAATATACAAAAACACAAGTAAACAACCTCATATATGAATATTTAAAAGGATTTGAAATGTTCATCAAAATCATTGTTGGATGTTATTACATTGAGGATTTGATCTATATCCATACACCGTGGAACAGCTCCGGGGATCAAACCCCCGGCCCCCTGAGGACGACCCGCTCCCCTGATGCAGTCGCCCTTTACGAGCCGCTTCTCATGAGTGACACTCTTTAATGTGTGTGTGTGTGTGTTTTTTAGATGTATGACATCAAACTGAGAACAGGAAATAGAGAGAAGGAAACATCGGGAATAATTCTATTTCTTGTCTTTCTGACTGGTTTTAATGTTTTAATGAATGTTCTTGATGGTTTTCTTGTGCGTTGTGTGTTAAATGTTCTTGATAGTTTTCTTGTGCGTTGTGTTAATATTCTTGATAGTTTTCTTGTGCGTTGTGTGTTAATATTCTTGATAGTTTTCTTGTGCGTTGTGTTAATATTCTTGATAGTTTTCTTGTGCGTTGTGTTAATATTCTTGATAGTTTTCTTGTGTGTTGTGTGTTAATATTCTTGATAGTTTTCTTGTGCGATGTGTGTTAATATTCTTGATAGTTTTCTTGTGCGTTGTGTGTTAATATTCTTGATAGTTTTCTTGTGCGTTGTGTTAATATTCTTGATAGTTTTCTTGTGCGTTGTGTGTTAATATTCTTGATAGTTTTCTTGTGCGATGTGTGTTAATATTCTTGATAGTTTTCTTGTGCGATGTGTGTTAATATTCTTGATAGTTTTCTTGTGCATTGTGTGTTAATGTTCTTGATAGTTTTCTTGTGCGTTGTGTGTTACTGTTCTTGATAGTTTTCTTGTGCGTTGTGTGTTAATGTTCTTGATAGTTTTCTTGTGCGTTGTGTGTTAATGTTCTTGATAGTTTTCTTGTGCGTTGTGTTAATGCTCTTCATAGTTTCATGTGGAGCACTTTGAATGGCCTTGTTGAAATGTGCGTACCAGATAAAGTTGCCCCGCGCTCATATTCAGCGGACACACAAACACGTATGAATGTCTTTCCACTTTTGTTTGAACACTTAATCAAATGAATTCAATTTCAATTCAATTAAAATTGAATTGAAATTGAATTAATGGCCGAGCTTGAGGATCCAGCCTTAAAGCGAGAGGTAGCGTCCTCCTGACTCCAGCGACGTCCAGGAGAACAACACCGGACAGCTGCAGGTATGCATCGTGCAGTATTACTGACGACCAGAAATAACATGTGTCGATGTCGTGGTTATGATGAGTCAGCGTTGTTGTGCATGTGTTCTGCAGAGCACACACACACACATGTTCCCGGTCTGCTCGCAGAGCAGCGAGCGCACGTGTGACATCATCACGAGGTTATGTTGTTGTCTTTGCATAGGAGACACAACAAAAGACTTGATACACACTAATAACACATGACAACTATTCCACGTCTGGATGTTCTTTAAGCTGGAGGAGAGAAGCTGAGACGAGGTTTATCTTTACTTTAATTCAATGTGTCTTTAATAGATTTGTCACAACTCAGTAATTACATTTTGACTAGGCAGAAAAAACGTTTAATACTTCTCCAATTGAGCCATTGAGATTATAGATCAAGTGTATAAATGATTATAGATATCTACAGTGACATTATGACTATTCCTGCGTTGTATCCACACTTCATTTTGACTTGTTAGAATTTAAATTAAGATAACGCTTGAACTGGAATGATGACGAATGTAAATGACGCCTCTCAGAGTTATGGATCCTCATAATCCTCCCACATGAAGGGATTTGTGATGCAAATAAATGAGACAAAGATAAATCACGTTTTACACCTTTAATGTGACATAACGTCAACAAATCAACTGAAAAACAAACTGGAAGCTTTTAGTGGGAAGAAAACTCAACGTACAATAAGCTGATTAATAAATAAGCATAACCCTAATACTAGACTATTAAACTAATACTTAGTGGAAACACCTTTCCATGTTACTACAGCAGTATGAGTGATGCTCAGTTATAAGAGGCTGCACACACACACGCCGATACTTATGCTTTTCAATTGAATTGTTTATGTTATGTCACATTAAAAGTAATAGTTTGGACATGCCTCATCTTCATCCTGGTGGATGGCAGCAGATTTTATATCTGGAATGTCTCGGTCCATGTTTACAGTCAGAGCCGTATGCCGAGCAGGCCCATCCCATAATGATCCCCTCCAGTGTCTGGGTGGAGGAGCAGCTCCAAACATGGAGCGGATGAATGCATCCAGACTGCACCGCGGAGTCTTCAGCCGGCTTCTCGTCTGGATTACGGTTTGTTTTTTAAAATAAATTAGTCTGACAGGCTCTTCCACAAGAGGTCCTACACAACTCTATGATCACTCTTGAGCACCTGGTGGGGGTTTATAGTGAAATGTTCCACCTTTGGATTATGGCACCATCAATGCTCACATCAACATGCAGAGATGTTGAAATACTTCCAATAGCTTCAGTATATTTAACAAGGTTGAAGCCAAAAGAAACAGATCACATAGAAGACACGGGAGCTTCACAATGTGAAGTGGCCAACAATCACACGTAGCAATGAGACCAGCTTCTTATCCAGGAGTGAAGATCTTGAACTACTTTAGAGATGAAGCAATGGGTGATGGGCTTCTTAACTTCTGCCTCAGAACCTGAAAACAGGGCCGACACTGCCCACTAGTGGCGGAATAACGCTGCTACACTTGAATGCATCATGAGGTCAAGATCCAAACATGTTTGAGCAACTCCAAATGAGCTGGTAGCACCATGCTGACGAGTGACGACTATTCCAATCAGTCATCGTAGGCTGGATTAATGTCTCACTGCTTCAGATTAAACATTTAGACAATCATTGTGCATAAACCCACGCTTCAGATTGAAGCTCCCCATCAGGACCGTAAGGTTCCCAGGAGGTCAGACAAGTCATTTTGAAGAGTGAAGTCAATTTATTTTGTATAGCCTATTCTCACAAATGTCTCAAGAGGGCATTACAATCTGTACACAGATATCCCTGACCTTTGACCTCACATCGGGTCAGGAACAACTCCCAAATAACCCTTCAGGAGAGCAAGATCCCTCTCCAGGATGAACAGAAGGAATCTAGAGTTTAAACTCATTCAATGAATACAAGTGTACAGACAGCTCAACATTGCATCAAATTCACATTTTTTCATAGACAAAATAAAAACAAGTGAGGATAGTTGTGGTGTGTAATATTTTATTAGATAATAAGTAGACAACACAGCCAATCAGAGGGCTCACAGCTGCGTCTCCGTCGGTCACCAGCAGATCAGCTCAACCTGACAAGGAAAGGTTCAGCCATTAAGTTCACCAGCAAGGAGGTCAGTCCACCACTTCATTTACTTTATTTTTTACAGACGATCTGACTTTAGACAACATGTTCCCAGCAGGTCCTCTGAGCGGCTGCTGCAGAGGCCCAGTGGGATGGGGGTTTATTTCTGGTCAATTCCACAGCGAGACAGGAACGGGGAGTCCTGAGAGCCTTGGTATATGACCAACATGAAGAACAGGACCGTTACTCACAGAGGGAAGCAGGCGGCGACGCTCCTGTAGCCACGCCTCCACGATCACTTCAATCTGAAAATGTAAAATTAATGTCGGTCCAATCTGTAAAACAATCAGTTTTATTTCACATTATAAGACAACATGTTCCCACAGGTCCTCTGAGCGGTTGCTGCAGAGGACCTGTGGGATGGGGGTTGATTTCTGGTCAATTCCACAGCGAGACAGGAACGGGGTTGTCCTGAGAGCCTTGGTATATGACCAATAATATGAACCATTACTTACAGCCAGAAGGTAGAGATGCTCCTCATGCCACGCCTCCAGGATCAATTCACAATCTGAAAATTTCATTTGGTAAAGTTAAAACAAAATTCTCACAGCAAAGTGTGTTTAAGCGTTGATGTTTACAAACAAACTGTATCTGATTAGAAAGTGTGGATTGATTCACTTTTATTACATTAAGTGTTCTGCAGTAATATCCCAGCATGCTAATGGCAGTGAACACGTGGGTAAAGCAAAACTACAGGTTTATTATGCGAGATATTTCCAACGACACAACCCTACAGTTAAAGGTCAGTCGGGATAGACCTCGGGGTTCTCTGAACACTCGGCTCCGATTCTCACCTCAGGTTTAGGTCCTTCTGGTCTGATGCGAGGCTTCGCTGAGCAGCAGAGACCTGGAGGCACAACGAGTAGAAGAGATCAGCCACGAGGACACAAACCAATCACGACCAAGTCATCAGCAGATGCATTTGGACAAATCTCTCAACACCAGACAAATAAAACTGCTGCATTTTAAAGACAAGTTAGAGTGTTTCAGCCATCAACCAGGACTCCAGACACTGGTTGTCAGGAGACCAACAATGCCAGATGTTGAGTTTGTCTAGCACTGACTTTTGAGCAATCCAGCTGACGGAACAACTGGTTGCAGATACAGAGTGCTGTGTTCATGTACAGATAATGAAATACACTTACTGCTGCTTCAAGTTCAGTCTCAGCCTGCTACAAGTTCAGAGCTCCAGCATCACAACGGACTAAAGACAAAGACAACTTTCAGTGACGTTGACAAAAACACATTTACAAAGCAGAAGCATTCAACCTCATGGTTACATTTGGTTAGCTAAAGCATGAATCTCAGAATGACACAAATATAGGAGAAAATTTGAAATGTCAATAAGACCTTTAACAGACTAGGAGCACCAGCTTCTTAAACACAGATTTGGATTTCACTAATGGACGGGAACAGAACTAATATTACAGGACCTCATGCCTTACAATTACAAAAGTGGTTCATGGTTTGGAAATGGCCAAACACACATGTACATATTACACACACAAGTGCAGGTACTTCACCATTGGTCAACCAGAAGGGCCGGTATGTTACTAGGTGTTCTGCAGTAATATCCCAGCATGCTAATGGCAGTGAACACGTGGATAAAGCAAAACTACAGATTTATTATGTGAGGTATTTCCAACGACACGACCCTACAGTTAAAGGTCAGTCGGGATAGACCTCAGACCACTTGTCTCATTAACAACTTTCAGATCACTCACCTTTTTAAGCAAAATCCCTGCTGAGGTCTGGGATAAGCAGGCCATCCTTCACTGCAGCAGAAACAGAACAAGTTCGTCAGGACCTTGAGAACTGGGTGGATTTTATACACACGTTTTGTAATATTCATTTTCCACCTTGTGGTGTAGACAAATAAAGAGACCTGTAAAACTCATTTCTAGTCTTCCACCCACTCAAAGTGCATTTAACACTTCAAATCATTCATATAGATCGGAGGAGCACCAGCCCAAACCAACATTCACAGTAGAACAGCTACGGGAGCAATTTGAGTTTAGCGTCTTGCCCAATGACACATGGACATGGGCTAGTGGAGCCAGGGGTCGAAGCGCTGATGAAGACATCGAGCTAGCGCACACAATAAGACTATTCTACATTTTGTTGTGGAACTATGTTCTTATATGTATAATTTCCCCTTTTAAATTACTTATTGCAGTCTCATGTTACCATACAGTACAGATTGCTGAGGTGACCATTGACACGTCCTGTATGCTAAGTACATGCATTGTGTTTCAGCCATCAACCAGGACTCCAGACACTGGCTGTCAGGAGACCAACAATGCCAGATGGTGAGTTTGTCTTGCACTGACTTTTGAGCAATCCAGCTGACGGAACAACTGGTTGCAGATACAGAGTGCTGTGTTCATGCAGGTGAGTGTGGCCTCTGTACTTACATGATGTTTCACATGTTGCATCGGTGCAGAAGCCCCGGGCAGTGAGGAAACCTACTGAGGCAGAAGGATCGTGATAATGTGTTCCAGCTATGCACTCTCATCAGCAGGAAGGCATGATGTTCAGAGGGGCATCCATCATCACACTTCAGAGCAGTTGAACATTTTGCCAATCATCATGACGATAGTAAAGACTAGATTTATCTGGAAAACTACTTACCAAGCTGGTCTGAGCTCCACAGCACCTGTCAAGAGAAAAGCACTGTAAGACAGAGTTGACATTCAATTACACCAACTTGAAACAAGTGAACAGATGTCAGTTCTCATAAGTAACACTGCTACTGATTGAGCAGCAGTGGGTTGCAAGAGAAGCAGTTGCTCTGTGCACTGTTTGAGCGTTATGGCCCACCGAACAGGACCAGAGCTCAGACTGTGCCAACGAGATGAACAGCTTCAATTTCATGTTTACTTCCTGCTGCTCCCTTTGGGGACGAGTTTGAGACACTGTGCATGTTTTAGGCGATGGTATGCATTTCCACATCAAGCTGCATTACGGTGAACCTGAGAAACCCACGCCGTTATAAATAACTTGGGTCATGTAGAGTAGTTCATTTATTTGTCAGTTAACAGCCTTTCCAATTCATTGGTGAAATAACTTGCTTGGGTATATTTATTACTGTGTAGTGCATAAAGACTTGTGTAACTTGTTAAGAATTTAAAATATAAGTTACAGTAGCCATGAAACAAACAATCTGTTAAGACTATACCCTAACATTTATCAAATTGTATAAGTGTAAGTTGATTTTTACAATCGTGACAACAGTTTAAGATTTTACAAATATAAACGTACCTCATGTCCCAGAAGGGCAGCTCCAACAGTCGGGTAAGGTTCCCTCCATCACACGTGGCAGTAAGTCATATCCTACAGGGAAGAGTTTGGCTGTCATCCTGCAGGAAAGAGTTTATTTTAATGAGACGTTTCAATCTCTACAAGTAAAGCAGTTTGTAACCTAATATAAAATTAGTAATATTCAGTGCATTTCATGCATCTAATAAACAGCCAATAGTGTGTATGTGCCAGGCCTCATTGTCACAGTTCAGCAACCAACAGTGCAGAGGTGAAAGCAAAACCTGACATGAATACTATGGCCACAGTAGTGCGGAGATAAGCCCACTGCGCAGGACAGTCCCACAGGTATGCACGTGGCGCGAGACATCAAGATGGCTGCTCAAATAAATTCCCATGTCATATTTGTATTTTTTAAATCACGTACTTATTCGACACATCCAAACATTCAGAAGCGCCATAGAGCAAATATACTACTGGCTCAACAGCTCAGGGGAGGAACGTGATGATTGCGTCACTGAAGGCTCATGGGACACCCCGGTCGTGTCCCACGTGACTAGAGCGCCGTTAAGAGCCTTCCGGCTAACTATTAATGATGTTAAATCACAGTAGTTTTTCAATTAACAAAGCTGAGGCGGATGTTGGCTTAACGTTACATTCAAAGTGAAACCATAAACCGTATGCACTTATAGGAAGCCGATACTTCAGTCACGCTAGCTGCAGCTAGCTGCTGCGTCACGCTAGCTGCGAGCTAGCTAGCTTTTCTGGTAACAAGTACAACGTGGCGCGCAAAATGTGAGGACGCGACGTTGTAAACGACTAGCTCAATACAACCAGGTACAGTGTACGGCGTATAACGGCGGCGCGTGAAGCGTTGAGTGGAGTCGGGTCCATGCGGTCAGTCACGTTTACCTGCAATGCGGTGGCGACTCCGGTGTGGACTCGAGTCAGAGAGCCGTGAGAAGAGAACATACGACGTGACGCAAACCTATTTATAGGGTGAGTTACGTCAGTTGAGACCACTTTTCGACAACCACCCAATGCGTTCAGGGAAGCTCGGAAATCCTACCATCGTATGTTTTGTTGGAAATATAAAATGTTCTTGGCATATTCTACAAACTAATTCCGTCATGAAGCAGAACGCTGGCTTCTCTCTGAAGTCTGCAGTGCGTGCTTCATGCTTTACTCGGCTCCTTGTGTTATATATATCTTATTTATATATATATCCAGGTTGTTATCAAAGTTTTATGTATATATACATATAATATAATATATATATTATAGATATATCCATATATATGTATATATCCATATATATCTGGATATGACCACCTTTTCTGTTTCTGCACTCTTTTCGTTTTGACCCAAAATATTTGGACTGCAACTAATCAGTTATTTTCACTGTCGATTGACGTGTCAATTATTTTTACCGTTCATTTGTTTTGCCTCAAATGTCATAAAATAATAAAACTCGTCTTCAAATGTCTTGTTTAGTTTGTCCACATTTTAGGGAAGTTCAAAGGTTAAGTCCAATATTGCTCAATTATTGTCTTTCTTTCTATGATATTCATATATTGTCTTGTTTTTTAACATATCAGGAATGATACAATCAGTATATATATATATATATATGCATATATATACATATGTATATATATACATATGTATTATATATATATACATATGTACATATATATTAATATATATACATTTATATATGTATACATATGTACATAAATATACACGTATATATATGTACATATATATATATATAGTGTTTTTTTTACCAGTGAGGGAGTGACAGCGAGTGACAGTTACTCGTTCCAACAATATGTCAGTGACAATGTTTCCATGGTGACATGTTTCAAGTGTTTGTCTCGGTCGGTCCCACCCCCTGAAGCTATAAATGTGGAAACACTGTATATGGGTTTTTCAGGTTGTTTTGGCAATATTGTTTACATTTCCTCTAGTAGCTATTTAATAATAATACTTTAATTATACAGCACTTTTCAAAACAAAGGAATAAAGTGTATTTTTTTTGTTTGGTTGTGGTTCGACAGATGACGTGTTCAACATTTTATCAGCAGATATTCTCTCAACATATATAAATGCTTCCTCCTAGAGCCCAAATGCATCAATCATAGGTTAATTGCAAGCCTGTAGATGTAAATGTGAGCGTGAATTGTTGTCTGTCTCTATATGTGGGATAAACTACCAACTATAGTTGTTGGTGTATTCATTACACCAACATGGGCGAAGGTATATACCTTCGCCCATGTTGGTGTAATGAAGTGGAATTACCAGATTCCGCCCCTCTGTTATTTAAACACAAATCACAGCTCACTCCTTAGCCACAACAGATGTGAGAGAAACCCTCATGAGGATTAAATCTGCTGCGTCAGCATCCCTGGTCCTGTACTAAGAACATGAACCATCCAGCAAACTGATGACATCACTGACTGAATCAGACATGATTAAGTAAAGAGTGAAGAAGTCTAATGTCCTTCAGCGGCAATAATCTGATATTGTCCTCAAAGTATTTCTTAGGGAAACATAAGGCGGACAAATTCTCAACTTTAATGGCTCAACAAGGTTGGGAACCACTTATTGACGTCTGTTGGGTACCACGGTACTGAGGCAGGCTCTCATGTTTTGGGATTACACCAACACTGGCTGATTTAATTATTGCTTCACATCAATTCAATTGATGGCAATTAATTCATTCAATTCACACAATTAGGGAACACTTTTCCATTTTAATTAAAACCTATTTCACTTGCTTTGGATACTGTCATACAAATGCTCTCAGGTACAAGTTTAGAAGGTTTCGTCCCCTGGAGAACGCCGACAGGTGGAAGAGACAGAGGGACAAAACACTTCAAAGTACGACATATTTTAAATACAAAACAATGGCAAATGGAAACTGTTCGATTACATTCTTTTAACAAATATTTTAGAAAAGTTTTGCATTGCAAATGTTGCCAAGACAAGCCAATGAATGAATCCTCACAGGTCAGCACACGAGTGCTAAAATCACATGTCAAATAAAAAGTTTTTTAAAAAAACAGATGAAATTCTAAATTAGTTTGGAGACATCACCTCGATCATTGACCACGACGGATCCGTCCCAAACGCACAAAGGGTTTTTTAGGTCATAAAAAATCAAAACGAATTATAAAAAATGATGTCTACAGACAACAGAAGTTGTTAATGTTTAAAAGATTCCCTAGACACTTGTTTTCCAGATTGAAAGGGAGTGAGCAGGTTGATGCAGAATTGAGTCGTGGTCAAGGGGACTTGATGTCCTGCTGTTTCAGAGCTGAGACCCCGGACTGTCACCACTCATCTAAATTACAAACAGATTGAATTCAGAGCCCATTAATCTGGTGTCAAACAACATGCATGTGCGAGTTCAGCTGTCCAGTCGTGCAGTGACTCTACATGTGTCTGCTTCAGTTCTTCGTGGTCACTCCATGCAGTCCGGGTCGGCCTGGGCCATGTACGCGTCCAGCTCGGCGTCCAGGTGACCTTTGGTCTTCGACATGTAGGCGTCCAGCTGGTTGTCCAGTTGTTCTCGGGTCACGCCTTGTTGGCCAACACCTCGGCCTCGTCCGCGGCCGCCGCGCCCGGCAAAACCGCCGCGCCCACGCAGTCCACCGCGGCCTGTCCACCAACGCACGCAGATATAGTGACTGAATGGCATCGATCAACAGTTACAGTACGACATAGTTAAAGTAAGAGCAACTAAACCACTGACCTCTGGCTACTCCTCCTCGTACGACTCCTCTGGTCAGAGCTCCTCCTCTGCCAGGAGGTGCTCCGCGCTGGCGGCCTCCTCTACGCATGGCCAGGCGGCCAGCAGAGGCGCGACCTCGCATGGGCCCGCCCGTAGAGGACACTCGCTTCGCTGTGCAGCACAAGCACATCATGTCACTCAACGGCAGACACAACGAGCTTCATGGTGCAGGCTCTGTGAAGGTGGAGTCGCACCTCTCAGGGACAGGGCTCCCCTCATCACTCCTCCCCGGGCTCGTCCTCGGAGGCTGCCCCGGCTCATTCCTCGCATTCCCCCCCGACCTAGAACAGCTCCTCCACGCATCAGAGCCCCGACAGGCCGGCCCAGCCTGGCCTGGATGTTGCTCTTCCCCAGGCGCTGCTTCAGGCTCTGACAACGTATTCACACATGAAATGACGGCCAAAGCAACTCGGACACACAAGGAGGGAAACTCTGCAGGTGGTGGTCACAGGCTCTCCATCGAGGCCACGTTCAAACAGGAGAAAACCGATGCCGAGAACTCTGTAGAGTGCTATTCAAGAACCGGATGTTGGTTGGTTGTGGCTGCTGTTTAGTGGCTAACATTACATAAGTTACCTAGAACAGACCCCACAGGTTCATGAAGGACTGATGCTATGATCAACCTGCAGACGGTGAGAAGTAGAGTGCGTTTACTGTCATGTAATCACCTTTAATGACCAGGATAACAATACAGGATAGTTAGAGCGACATTAGACTTTGATAGATAAGTCCAGTTATCAGGACGCATTACAGCCTCTTTTGTAAACTTTCTTATTGTCAGATGTGGCATCTCACGTTTCATCCTTGACACGCATAGCAGAGCACATGTTCCATGACGTAACCATGTGACCGTGGACACGGTGAGCCATTTGAACTATTGATAAAACTGTCATTCTGAATAAACGCACATCCTAAATGGTTTCACCAGACCAAATTCTTAATTGTTCTACTCAGTAACCACCTGAATAATCCACTGCCTTCATACAGATGTGTTCTAGTGGTGACGCTATGACCATCCAGAGATGAGGTGAAGCTGATGCTATGTTTAACAGCCGAGACCGGTTACGTCCCTGGCTGACATTGTGTTTAGTAAATCAAAAGAGTAGAAAAGGGAGGAAACAGGTCACTCATAAAAGCCCCGTGACACCAATGTGGTTACATTAGACACCTTTTCCTTCTTACTAAAGAGAGTTGCTTAATCCCCATCCCTCCTCTCAACATGACCGCGTCGTCTTTCCTCAGACAGACGAGTGTTCACGGCTCCGCTCGCTCCGCTCGCTCCGCTCCCCCACCTGCTTGTGACTCAGCGCCGCCTGCACCGAGGGCCGGTTCTCCATCTGCTGGGCCAACCGGCGGTTGCGAGCACTGGCCAGATGCTGCTGTTGCATGGTGGCCCGCATGCTTACCGCGGTGGGCTGATTGTTCTTCAGCATGTTAGTGAAGCTTGGGAGTCGAGAGGGAAGAAGAGGGAGGAAGTAAAAGAGGGGGACAGGGGATACACAGAAGAGGAAGCCGGGTTCCACAGCAAGTAAAGTTCTCACAGAATGGATGAAGCCACACAGGATCATGTGGCGGCTCTGGAGTTATGCAACACGTACGTTCCACTTGTTGGCACTCACGTTCTCTCTCAATGACATGACCATCCAGAAGGACTTATACTCGAATTTAGCATGTGTTTTCATACAAGCCCGAGAAGAAGAAAGACACACTGAAAGAAAGGCTGACAGTGCGAGGACAGACTGAGGGACAGAAGCAGAGAAGAGCGCAATGTGCCACTTACAGGCCTCCAGCTGACTGGCCGGGGGGTCATCATGCTGCAGCCGCCGAGGCCCTGGACCTGAGGAGTGCCGAGCCACCCAGCCACTTACAGCATGGACCGTGACGTATGGTTAAACCATGAAGAGGCTCAGAGGGGATGACGGCATGGGGGGGGGGGGGGGGAGCTCTTTGTCACGTCCAAGCTAGGACTGAGTATCTGGTCTTTTATAGACTTAGAGAAGAGGATGAAAGACAGAACAGGAGGACAGAAAGGAGCATGTGCTTCACATTCACTGGCTGGAGAGAGGCAGGTGGGATGAGGAGGCGACCCTCCGTCCTGCTTTAGTTTACGCCCTCCTCTCCCCATTGGAGGTGTATACGTCATGTATACTGTGCTGTTTAAGTACCACGCCATTTGTAG